>NC_054471.1:56881719-57181719 GCF_017639515.1 Carcharodon carcharias | reverse complement strand
CATGTTCCTAGACAGAAAAACATCTCACCATGGCACTCCCTGCTTTACTGTCCTCAAACGCTTACAGTGGGCATGTGGTCGTTAATGCAATTTTCCCACTGTTCATGGTGAACGGTTAAAAAAAAGGGTAAGTAACTAATATATCTTTCTAAAAAAAAGGCTATTTCCATTTAGAGCTGCCTACTTGTTCACAGTTACATCCAGAATCTCATCACTGGGGTAATGGCACTTTAATGAGTTACGAACAGTTGATGGAAACTGCTTGAAGTCCTGTCTTTGGCTGAAAGACAGCTTTATAAATTGATAACTACAAGGAATTAACCAGGTATGAACAGCTGAGTGAACCAGTTTGGGGACCTGTCTTTGCCTGAAATCAGGAGAACCTTTTCAATACAGGGTAACTGCCTGAAATAGTCGATGTGCTTCATACACTATAAGCGGCAGTTTTGTAATTGACTCTCACGATACTGGCATATGATTAGCACCAATTGCTTGAGATTGGCCTCTTCCTGTGTTAAACATGCATGAATGGTTGAACTGAAATGTGAACAACTTCCTCTCTCATACAGGAATCACATGACACGGTTGCTTCCTTTTCCTCATTAACATACCTTCTTATTCAAAATCAACCCTGATACAGTTGACTGCTGATCATTCCAAGTTTTCTTTTGCACTGATAGTTTGAATCATCCAATGATTTGCATTAAGTAGTATAAACAGCAGAGCTAAGTGGGAATTCAGTGCCACAATAAATTGAATTATTTGATTTTGTAAAAGAGAAGCAGACTGTATAGAATAGATTAAATCTCTTTTATTTATTCTTTTATGAGATGTGGTGGTCGCTGGCTGGGCCAGCATTTATTGCCATACCTGATTGCCCTTGAGAAGGTGGTGGTGAGCTTCTTCTTGAACCGCTGCAGCCTGTGTGGCGTACGTACACCCACAGTGCTGTTAGGGAGGGAGTTCCAGGATTTTGACCTCGTGACAGTGAAGGAATGACGATATATTCCCAAGTCAGGATGGTGAGTGACTAGAGCGGAACTTAGAGGGAATAATCAAACTTACATGTGCTCCTGGTTAGAAATGGTGCTCATAAAAAAGAGCACGTGCCAAGAAATTTGCAGACCTGCTTCATCTTCCATTTAAGTTAAAGGACAAAAAATGCTGTGGTGTGGGCCTGCCGTGTCCTGATTAGCATATGCCAATTCTTATCAGAGGTGAACCAGTCCCCATGTGTAAATTGCAATAAAATTTACATGAATATAATGTCTTTTAGGTAGAGAGATATCCCAAGGAACTTCACAAAGGAGAAGGTTGGACACAGAAAAGTGAGAGGGAGAGGGTTAGGACAAATGACCCAGGAATGTTTGGAGGGGTAGGTTTAGAGGGTTTTTTTGCAATGAGGTAGAAATTAGAAAGAGAATTTCAGAGGGCAGAGGTAAAAGTGGCTGAAGGTTCTGCCACTGACAGTAGAGGAATGGGATGGAGCAAGGAAAGAAAACAGTCCAGAGTCATAAGATAGGAGGCTACAAGCTGCGATATGGTGCTGGAAAAGCTTGGATATAAATCTATGCTTTACGGTCTGCTTCTCTTATTATAAAATCAAATAATTCAATTTATTGTGGCACTGCATTCCCACTTAGCTCTGCTGTTTATACTACTTAGTGCAAATCATTGGATGATTCAAACTTTCAGTGCAAAAGAAAACTTTGAATGATCAGCAGTCAACTGTATCAGGGTTGATTTTGAATAAGACGGTATGTTAATGAGGAAAAGGAAGCGACCATGTCACGTGATTCCTGTATGAGAGAGGAAGTTGCTATGGTGCTATGGGGGAATTGCTAAACGACGATTAAGATTTTGAAATTTTCACAGCAGTGAAGTTTAGCAATCATTGTGGTAATATGGTGGGCAGAGCCTTGCATGTTAGTTAAGAAGTAGGGGATAGAGAATCCAGGTAAGTACACATCTGTCACTTTAACATCATTTGTTAGGAAGTCATTGGAATCTACAGCATGACAGAGCACTTGGACAAGCATCACTTCATAAATTTGTGAAGAGTGATTTACGTCTTACTATTCTTGTTGAACTTACTGAGGAGACAACCGGCATAGTGGGTAGGAGAGTGCCCATGAATATCTATATGGACTTATAGGAGATTTGATAAGGTTTTGCTCAAGAGTTTATTTGCATATATAAAAACACATAGAATGAGGGGTGACCTTGTGTTTGGGCCACTAATTAGTTGGAAGATAGTAAACAGAAAGGAAGGATAAAATATTTGTTTTCTAATTGAGGGGAGATAAAAGCTCCCCAGGGGTCAGTGCCAAGCGCTTGGTTTTTCAATATTTGTGGTTAAACCTGTGCAAATGAACACTCCCAAAGCTGGGCATCTAGAAAAACTAGACACTAGTTGACTCAGGGTGACATGGTAAAATATACAAGGGTCACTCTGAAACCACAGGCACTTGGGGCTGTGGAGTTAACAAAGTGTTGTGGTCCCCACACTCCCAGCTAGAATGCTGGGGAAAGGAGCAGCCACCACCACCCCCCCTCCCCCCACCCCCCGCTCAAATAAATGTGAGTTCCCTCAACTCACTATCAAAATCTTAGGCATATTGTTCACACACCTGGTGTCCAAGCAGATCTCCAGAACAACATGACCTGGCAGACTGGCCAAACCATCACTTTCCCTACGCCTCAGGGATGGTGATAATGACTTTGGCCTGGGTGTGGGGAGGAGAAAAGTAGGATGTATAAATATTTAATGAGTAGAATGAAAGACTTGTGGGGCAGGTATAGTTTTTTTTGTTCATTCATGAGATGTGGGCATCGCTGGCTAGGCCAGCATTTATTGCCCATCCCTAATTGGCCTTGAGCAGGTAGTGGTGAGCTGCCTTCTTAAATCATGTGGCATAGGTACACCCACAGTATGTTAGGGAGGGACCTTTTTTGTTCCCCTTTATTATTTCATGGGATGTGGGTGCTGCTGGCAAGGTCAGCATTTGTTCCATTTCACTAATTGCCCTTGAACTGACCTTGCTAGGTCATTTCAGGGGACAGTTAAGAATAAACCACATTGCTGTGGAATCACATGTAGGCCAGACTGTGTAAGGATGGCAGAGTTCCCTGCCCCAAAGGACATTAGTGAACCAGATGAGTTTTATGACAATTAATTAAAGTTTCACGGTCACCAATGCTGAGACCATCTTTATATTCCAGGTTTATTAACTGAATTCAAATTCCCCCAGCTGCCGTGGTGGGATTTGAACCCATATCTCCAGAGAATTAGCCTGGGTCTCTGGATTACTAATCCAGAGCCATAACCACTATGCTACCATCTCCCCCATTGTCTCCTTAGGGAGGGAGTTCCAGGATCTTGACCCAGCGACAGTGAAGGAATGGTGACATATTTCCAAGTCAGGATGGCGAGTGACTTGGAGGGGATCTCCCAGGTGGTTCCCATGTGCCTGCTGCCTTGTTCTTCCAGATGGTAGCATTTGTGGCTGTGGAAGGTGCTGTCTAAGGATCCTTGGTGAGTTCCTGCAGTGCATCTTGTAGATGGTAAACCTTCCTACTACTGTGCATCGGTGGTGGAGGGAGTGAATGCCTGTGAATACAAACATATATATGAATCAGGAGCAAAGGTCGGCCATTGGGCCCTTCAATCCTGCTCCAGACTTAACATTGAGCTCAACAACTTCAGACCATGAACTCTCTCCTTCAGCTTCACCCCCTTTTTTATACCCTTTCTTCTACATTCGTTTTTTTTTATCCACTTATTTTGTTTTTATTTTTATTCATTTATCCTTAGTTTTATCCCCTTTTTTATATCATTTTCTATCCTTTTTTTCCCCACCACTGCCCCCTCCCCCACCCCATCCCCTACAGGGCCATCTGTTACTTGTTCCATGTTGTTCTTTCACACAATGCTCCCTTGTTCTGCTATTATCACATTCTGCTTTCTTACATTTATGCCACTAGTAGCACCTTTTTTAGCACTAACCGCTACCATTAACAACCCCTTTGTCCTTTAGTTCATGACACCTTTGTCAATCCCTCCTATGTCCCCACCTATCTCTCATCTTCTATCCAGCTCCACCTGCCCCACCCCCTTAAACAGTATAAATTTCATTACATTTCCACTTCTCTCCAGCTCTGAAGAAGGGTTATACGGACTCAAAACATTAGCTTTGTTTTTCTCTCTCCACAGATGCTGTCAGACCTGCTGAGATTTTCCAGCATTTTCTGTTTTTGTTTCAGATTTCCAGCATCTGCAGTATTTTGCTTTTATTTCTATGGCTAGTCCAGTTCAGCTTCTGGTCAATGGTAACCACCAGGATGTTGATAGTGGGAGATTCAACAATGTTAATGCCATTGAAGGGATCAGTGCTGGGGTCTCAACTTTTTACAATTTATTCAAATGACTTGGATGAGGGGAGCTATGAGAGGAGTATGGTAACTAAATTTGATGACTACACAAAGATAGGTAGGAAAGTAAGTTGTAAAGCCGACATAAGGAGGCTGCAAAGTGACATAGATAGATTAAGTGAGTGAGCAAAGATCTGACAAAAGGAGTATAATGTGGGTAATGTGAAATTGTCCATTTTGGCAGGAAGATTAAAAAGAAGCATATTATCTAAATGATGAGAGATTGCAGAGCTCTGAGGTTCAGATGGACCTGGGTGTCCTTGTGCATGAATCACATAACGGCTAGTATGCAGGTACAGCAAGTAATTAGGAGAGCTAATAAAATCTTATTGTTTATTGTGAGGAGAATTGAATACAAAAGTAGGGAGGTTATGCTTCAGCTGTACAGGGCACTGGTGAGATGCCTGGACTACGGTGTGCAGTATTGGTCTCATTGTGTGCAGTTTTTGTCTCCTTATTTCAGAAAAAATGTAAATGTGTTAGAAGCAGGTTAGAGAAGGTTTACTAGACTAATACCAGGAATGGGCGGTTGCCTTATGAGGAAAGGTTGGGCAGGTTATGCTTATATCCACTGGAATTAAAAGAGTAATAAATTAAAAGACGTGATCGAAACCTGTAAGATCCTCAGGGCCCTTGACAGGCTGGATGTGGAGAGGATGCTTCCTCTTCTGGGAGAATCTAGAAATAGGGGTCACTGCTTAAAAATAAAGGGTCGCTGATTTAAGACAGAGATGAGGAGAAATTTTTTTCTCTCAGAGGGTTGTGAGTCTTTCAAACTCTCTTCTCCAAAAGGCACTGGAAGCAGATCTTTGAATACTTTAAAGGCAGAGCTAGAGAGATTCTTGATTAACAAAGGGGTGAAAAGTTATTGGGGGTAGGCGGGAGGTTACAATCAGATCAACCATAATCTTATTGAATGGTGGAGCAGGCTTGAGTGGACTACTCCTGCTCCATGTTTGTATGTTCGTATGAATGTTAAGGGGTGATGGTTGGATTCTCTCTTGTTGGGGATGGTCATTGCCTGGCACTTGTGTGGCACGAATATTACTTACTACTTGTGGTATAAGGATTAATAGCTATTATGCTAATTGCTAATATACATCATCAGTGATGTCAGATTAATGCCATTGGAACTGAGAAAGAAGTGGTTTTGGAAGGAGCATCATGATTATCTATCCCTGTACATAGTTTTACATAATTACTAAATGTTTTAAAGTTCTTACAGGACTTGTTTCCGGTAGTATTAGCTAAACACTTTCTGTGACTGTTTATGATGATGCTTCAATTACCAGGTTGGCGAACTAACTGGTGGAGTGGCACAGGGATCAGTGCTGGGACTCAACTACTTATGGCTTAGATCAAGGGATCAACTGTGTTGTAGCCAAATTTGATAGTGTTTCAAAGACAGATAGGAACGTAAGTTATGAGGAGCACTCAGAATCTGTAAATAGGTATAGATAGGTTAAATAAGTGGACAAAATTTTGGCATTTGGAATATAATATGGAAAATGTGAGGTTGGCCACTTTGGCAGGAAGAATAGAAAAGCAGAATACTGTTTAAATGGAGAGAAACTGCAGAATGTTGCAATATAGTGGGAGGTGGGTACCCTTGTACATGAATCACTAAAAGTTAGCATGCAGATACAGCAAGTAATTAGGAAGGCAAATGGAATGTTAGCCTTTATTGTAAGGGGAATGGAGTATAAAAAGAGAAAATGTTGCTACAGCTGTATAGGGCATTGCTGAGACAGTACGAAGAGTACTGTGTACAGTTTTGGTCTCCTTACTTAATAAGGGATATACTTGCATCTGAGGCAGTTCAGAGAAGGTTCACTTGGCTGATTCCTGGAAGTGTTTGCCTTATGAGGAAATGTTGAGCAGGTTAGGCCTATACTCATTGGACTTTAGAAGAATGAGGAGTGAAACATATTGAAACATATAAGATTCTGAGAGGGCTTGACAGGGTAGATGCTGAGAAGATATTTCCTCTTGTGGAGGAATCTAGAACTCAGGGGCACAGTTTAAAGTAAGGGATCTCCCATTTAAGACAGAGTTGAAGAACAATTTCTTCTCTCATTAGTCTTTGGAATTCTCTTCCACAGACAACAGTGGCAGCTGAGTCATTGAATATATTCAAGGCTGAGCTAAAGAGATTTTTGATTGACAACTGAATCAAGGATTATGGGTACCAGGCAAGAGAATGGAGCTGAGGCCACAGTCCGGTCAGCCATGATCTTATTGAATGGTGGAGCAAGTGCGATGGGCTGAATGGCCTACTGCTGCTCTGATTTCTTATGATCTTATGATCCAGGAAACATTTATCCCTCCTGCATGCAGGAACCATCAACTTCCCTCAGCATCCTCACAAGAAAACCTCAGTCAAAAAGCACTTGTTGGCACAGCAGAAGCAAGATCATGGTTGGCACCATCGCTCAGTAACAACTCCCTGCATATTCTCCTCTAGGCTACTCGGGCAAGGCAAGAAGCCCTTTTTTTCCCAGGGACAGAAAGAAGAGACCTCCCTACCCAACCAAGCAAACCTCACTGGGGGTCACAGAGGAGGTCAGCAGCTGTGGGGTCATCAGAAATACCTGGCTGTGTCTGACCAGCTGTCGGAGGCTGTGATAGCCGAGGCCACTGACATTTGGACGAGTGTAGGAGGCCATGCTCTTTCTGAGCTCCAGGTTGATGAAACTTTAGAATCATCTGTGAGGTTGCAGGTGCTTGAAGTGCAGCTTGAGGTGTGTGGAGATCTAAGGGGGCTTCCAGAGGATATCTGCACACTGGCTCAGAACACGGAGGAATTAATCCAGACTATGAATGTTGAAATCTCCCTTTCATCTGTGAATGTGGCTTCCTCCATCGAGAGGCTGATGACTGTGATGGAGAACCAGGTCCAGCTGACAAGTCATTGGACACCAGAAATGTGCACCAGAGACACGCGCTGATCTACAAGCCATTAACTTGCCCATGAACTCAAAACAGTCAAGGCAAAGCAAGAGGGGTCGAGGTTCCTGGAATCTCCACCACCTGCTCACCCAGTCGGCAGGGAGATACAAACGTGCCTTGCAAGGGAGGAAGAGCAGCTCCCTCCTGCTTCTGGGAATCCCTTGCAGTGTATTTGTGGTATGGACTGTGGCTCCTCAGCCTCCCTGCCAGTGACCCCAGTGCCCCAAGTTCCTATCGTGACAAAGAAGAAGGTCCACAATATTTCCAGGCCCCAGAGGACAGCTGGCAAGGTCATCCCAGGCCACGGGGCATCAAGGCCAACATCTCGGCTGCAGGCGCAGGGTTAGCACCTCCAAGCAGCATGTGTAAAAGAATTAAGAAAACACATTGAAAGTCACCATAGTCCTGGAGGACCATAGGCTGCTCTCTTATTATAGAGAGATGATTGGTGGTGAGTTTAACCTGAGGGTCACCACACCTCAGGCAAGGGGTGAGGTTGAGAAGGCAGGGCCTTTATGGATGATCTGAGCTGGTACAGGAATTGAACCCACACTATTGGCATCACTCACCAGCTGAGTTAGCCAGCTGGACCTCATGGGCCATTAGATGAGTAATGTTTCTCCGCTTGTGTGTTCTGATATACCTGATTTGGTTTCTGTGAGATCCAATCCAGTGTTGGTGGCCCTCCAGCAGTGCGGGAGTGACATGGGTTGACCCTGGGGGGTTACCATGACTTGTATATTCATTATTTGCAAATTGCAGAAGCAACAGGTGCGAGTGTCTGAGGGGGTTTGGACTCACAGCAGAGATGAGTGCCATTAGTGTGGTTGGTGTGTGGATCTTTATTTGGCTGGCTGGCTGCAGTGGTAAGGGTCAGCTGAAATGAGTGAGTGTAAATGCCTCCTTCGTATATCTTGGACCTCTCCAAGAAGCCCCTCATGTCTAAGAGGATGCTGCTGTTTCCTCTTCTTCCCCGTCATTTGCGGATGCCTTGTTCTCCACTGTGTCTTCAGCAAGTAGGGCCACCTCCACTCTACCGGGGCGGGTTGTGTAGAATGCAGAAGACCATCAGGATCCCAGAGACCTTCACTGGGACATACTGAATTGCCCCACCTGACTGACCCAGGCATTGAATCTTGCTGCAAGTAGACCAATAGACTGCTTGATGGTCACACTGGTTATTTCATGCCTTGTTTGTAGCATCCCTCTGGCTCCATCCTAGGGGTCCTCACTGTTGTCAGTAGCCATCTCTTCCATAAATACCCCTTGTCCGTGTGCATCCTTCCTTGCAAATGTGTGGGGGGAGTGGGGGATGGTGGGATGGGTGCTGGGGTGGGGGGTGAAAATCTGCAGTACATAGGAGTGCCAGAGAATGAAAACATCGTGGCTGCTCCCAGGGTAACGAGCACACTCCTGCAGGGTTCACGATGGTAGTTACCACCAGTGGCAAATGTGTGGTAGATGTGTTGGATGTTAAGGGAATTAAATCCCCCCCGTCAATGAAGGCCACTGGCTGGCCTATGGAGCCTTGATGATCACAGGTCTATGTGACACTCCACCTGCGGGAATCAGTGATTGAGCCAAATGTCTGGCTCTCTCAGCCTAACAGTCCATAACGGTTCAGAAATTGATGTACTGGTTGGCCCTCCTGAAGAGGGCAGTTGTGACGACCTTGATGCAGTGATGTGCGACTGATTGGGAGATGCAGCACATGTCTTTAGTGGGCCCCTGGAATGTATCTGATATTAGAAATTGAAGGTGACAATGACCTTGAGAGGCACTGGCATCGGATGACCACCAAAGCGACTAGAGCTCACCTGCCCCTGCTATTGTGGTGCACAGGCATGCTCAGTAGCATGAGTGGGCAATATGGCGAGAAGGCAAAAAATCGGTTTCACAACGTCGTGAAGCTGGTTTACAATCGTCTGTTCCGCCCACCAATGGCGGGCCGTGATCCCCGTCGTTGGACATCGGGAACCTCATTGTAATACATCAGCATATCATTATAAGGCCAGCCCATTGGAATCATCCCCTGCACCACCCCCATTCCCTCCGCAGGATTATTTGCATGTCGGCAGGAAAACATGCCAGTGCAGAGCACTTCTTGACAACTGTGATGTGCAAAAGTCGGGACCTATCGCCAGGGCCTTGCTCACATTGCAGACATCCAAGGAGCAGAAGATGCGGGAGCTCAACAGCAACGGGATCCTGGAGGAATATCCATGGATGCGAGGTGGATTCTCATGGACATGGCTGTGAATCAGCGCACGAAATTTGGGAAGTCATCATTGATGCTCACAACGATTGAAGGTCGAGGAGGCGGGAGAGGAAGTTCTAGGATTGACTGAGAGAAAGAGGTCGAGGTGTTGGGGGGCTAAGGCTAAGAGGGGGGGAATGAAGGTGTCGGGGGTGAGGTTGGAAGTGGGGAGGGAGTATGGTGGGAAGAGGGAGTAATGGGGAAGAAGATGGTAACTGGAGAGCTAGGTGTACGGGGGAGTGGAAGGTATAAGGGAAGGAGATGGGGGGGGCGGGGGTCGAAAGAGTGTGGAGAGGGGAGGGAATCCAGGGGGATGAAGGAGTGTGGAGAGGAGAGGAAGTCAGTGGGGAGGAGGGAGTGCAGAGAGGGGAGGGAGTCCAGGGGGAGGAAGGAGTGTGGAGGGGGGAGGGATTAAAAGTGAAGGAAGAAATAAAGATGAAGGACGGAGTCAGGAAGGAGGAATGAGTACTTTTGGAGGAAGAAGTGAGGGTGTCTGAGGGAGGCAGGAAGCGAGAAAGAGTAAGGCTGGAAGGAGAGGTAGGGTTGGAAGAAGGAGTTGGGAGGGTTAAGAACAAAGGTTGGCAGAAGAAGTAAGGGTGTCTGAGGGAGTCAGGAAAGGGGAGGGGATAAGCGGAGAGAGTGTATTTTTTATTTGCTCATGGGATGTGTGCTTCGTTGGCTGGGCCAGCATTTATTGCCCATCCCTTGCTGCCATTCTTGAACTGCTGTAGTCCATGTGGTGTAGGCACACCCATGGTGCTGTTAGGAAGGGAGTTCCAGGATTTTCACCCTGCAACAGTGAAAGAATGGCAATATATTTCCAAGTCAGGATGGTGAGTGACTTGGAGGGGAGCTTCCAGGTGATGCTGTTTCCATGTATCTGATGCCCCTGTCCTTTTAAATGGTAGCGATCGTGGGTTTGGGAGGTTCTGTCGAAAGAGCCTTGGTGAATTCCTGCAGTGCATCTTGGAGATTGTACACACTGCTGCTAATGTGCATTGGCAGTAGAGGGAGTGAATGTTTGTGGATGTGGTGCCGATCAAGTGGGCTGCTTTGACTTGGATGGTGTCGAGCTTTTTGAGTGTTCTGGAAGCTACATTCTTCCATGCAAGTGGGGAGTATTCCATCACACTCCTGACATGTGCCTTGTAGATGGTGGACAGGCTTTGGGGAGTCAGGAGGAGAGTTACCTGTCGCAGGGTGCCTAGCCTCTGACCTGTTCTTGTAGCTAAAGTATTTATATAGCTAGTTCAGTTCCATTTCTGATCAATAGTTAGCCACAAGATGTAGATATTTAGGGATTCAGTGATGGTAATGCCATTGAACATCAAAGGGCAATGGTTAGGTTCTCTATTGTTGGAGATGGTCATTGCCTGGCACTTGTGTGGCGTGAATGTTACTTACCACTTGTCAGTCCAAGCTTAGATATTGTCCAGGTCTTGCTACATTTGGACCTGAACTGCTTCAGTATCTGAGGAGTTGAGAATGGTGCTGAACATTGTGCAATCATCAACGAACATCCCCACTTCTGACCTTATGATGGAAGGAATGTCATTGATGAAGCAGCTGAAGATGGTTGGGCCGAGGACACTACCCTGAGGAACTCCTGCAGTGACGTCCTGGAGCTGAGATGACTGACCTCCAACAACCACAACCATCTTTCTTTTTGCTAGGCATGACTCCAAACAATGGAGAGTTTTCCCCTTCATTTCCATTAACTCCAGTTTTGCTAGGGCTCCTCGACACCACACTCAGTCAAAATGCAGCCTTGGTGTCAAGGGCATTTACTCTCACCTCACCTCAGGAGTTCAGTTGTTTTGTCCATGATTGAACCAAGGCTGTAATGAGGTCAGGAACTGAGTGGACCTGGTGGAACCCAAACTAGGCATCAGTGAGCAAGTGCCACCTGATAGCACTGTTGATGACACCTTCCGTTACTTTACTGATGGAGAGTAGATTGAAGCGGTGGTAATTGGCCAGGTTGGACCTGTCCTACCCTTTGTGTACAGGATATACTTGGCCAATTTTCCACATAGCCTGGTAGTTGCCAGTGTTGTTGCTGTACTGGCATGCTCTGGTGGAGTGGGAGGTCTAAGGGTGGGGAAGGGGTTTCAGGGGGGGAATGCATTTCAAAGGGGGAAGGGATTTCAAGTGGGGAATGGTTTTCAAGAGGGGGGGAAGGCGCTCGAGGGATGTGTCATTCAACCTGGTGGCTGCAGTCTTTTTGCCTTTCAGAGACATCCTGTCTTCTTTGCAGCAGGTGTGGGCTAGAAGCACTGAGAGGTGTGTGTGTAGCTGGATTTAAATATGGCACCTGGCATGTGAAGCGGCGAGATAATGGTGTGGTGGGCAAATGAGAGCCTGCCTGCCATGGAAATTTGCATTTCCTGGGAATGCATAATTAATGCGGTGGGTTTGGGATGATACGGTGTGGAAAGCCTCCATTGCAGCCATTGGGTAAAATGTCGTTTTACACACCTGCTACTGCACTTAATGCAAATCTGGGACAATTTAGCCTGTAGACTTAGGTGATACTGCCACTTCAGCATCGTCTGGTAGCCCATCCATTGTTTGTATGCCTTGGCCAGAGGTTACCTTCACCTCTGTGAACCTATTCACGGACCCCTCTGTGGGCCTTTGCCACTTGCCCATCAAGAGGCTGCCCCTGCAGGGGGACAGGAGGTTGTTGGTGCCCCAATCCATGTAGCCACACCCAACTCCTCACCTCCTCGCTGGAGGAACATCCTCCAAAATGTACAATATTTATGACAGTTGGGCACTTTATCATGGGCTCGGCCAACATTTATATTGCCCATCTCTAATCGCCCTTGAGAAGGTGGTAGTGAGCTGCCTTCTTGAACCGCTGCAGTCCATGTAGTGTAGGTACATCCACAGTGCTGTTAGGGAAGGAGTTCCAGGGTTTTGATCCAGTGACAGTGAAGGAATGGCGATATATTTCCAAGTCAGGATGGTGAGTGGCTTGGAGGGGCACTTCCAGGTAGTGGTGTTCCCATCTATCTGCTGCCCTTGTCATTCTAGATGGTAGTGGTCATGGGTTTGGAAGGTGCTCTCTAAGGAGGCTTGGTGAATTCCTGCAGTGATCTTGTAGATGGTACACACTGCTGCTACTGTTCATTGGTGGTGGAGAGAGTGAATGTTTGTGGATGTGGTGCCGATCAAGTGGGCTGCTTTGCCCTCGATGGTGTCAAGCTTCTTGAAAGTTGTTGGAGCTGCACTCACCTCGGCAAGTGGGGAGTATTCCATCACACTCCTGACTTGTGCCTTGTAGATGGTGGACAAACCTTGGGAGTCAGGAGGTGAGTTACTCGCCGCAGAATTCATAGTCTCCGACCTGCTCTTGGAGCCACAGTATTTATATGGCTAGTCCAGTTCAGTTTCTGGTCAATGGTAACCCCCAGGACGTTGATAGTGAGGATTCAGCAATGGTAATGCCATTGAAATCAAGGGGAGGTGGTTGGATTATCTTGTGTTGGAGATGATCATTGCATGGCACTTGCGTGGCACAAATGTTACTTATACTTTTTGTGCCAAAAGTGGGAGACCTGTCTCACAGACTAGTCATGCAACAGCCCAACATTGTCACAATCATGGAATTAGACCTTAGAGACAATGCCCCAGACACCACTATCACCATCAATGGGTATGCCCTGTCCCACTGGCAGGACAGGCCCAGTTGACTTTACAGCACAATGGTATACAGTCAAGAGGGAGTTACCCTGATAGCCCTCAACATCGATTCTGGATCCCCATGATGTCTCATACCATCAGGTTAAACATGGGCAAGGAAACCTCTTGCTGATTATCAAACACCACTTCCTCCTTCAGCTGATGAATCAGTACTCCACCATGTTGAGCACCACTTGGAGGAAGCACTGAGGGTGGCAAGAAAGCAAAATGTACTCTGGATGAGGGACTTCAATGTCCATCACCAAGAGTGGCTCAGTAGCACCACTACAGGCTGAGCTGGCCAAGTCCTAAAGGACATAGCTGCCAGACCGGGTCTTGTGGCAGGTGGTAAGGCCACAGACACATCTGCCCATGACAATACCAGTAGGAGTGACCACTGCACAGTCCTGGTGGAGACGAAGTCCCGTCTTCACATTGAGGATGCCCTCCATCGTGTTTTATGCCACTACCACCGTGCTAAATGATTTTGAACAGATCTAGCAACTAAAAGCTGGGTATCCATGAGGTGCTGTGGGCCATCAGCAGCAGCAGTAGGATTGTACTCAACCACAATCTGTAACCTCATGGCATGGCATCTCCCACTCTATCATTACCACCCAGCCACTGGGTCAACTCTGATTCAATGAAGAGTGCAGGAGGGCATGCCAGGCGCAGCACGAAGGATATCTAAAAATGAGGTGTTAGCCCGAAGAAGCTACAACACAGGTCTACTTACATGCCAAACAGCATAAGCAGCAAATGATACACAGAGCTAAGTGATTCCACAAACAATGGATCAGATCTAAGCTCTGCACTCCTGCCACATCCAGATGTGAATACCGGTGAACAATTAAACAACTCACTGGAGGAAGAGGCTCCACAAATATCCCCATCCTCAATGATGGTGGATCCCAGCACATCAATTCAAAAGATAAGGCTGAAGCATTTGCAACCGCCTTCAGCCAGAATTGTTGAGTGGATGATCCATCTCGGCCTCCTCTGTAGGTCCCCAGCATCACAGGTGCCAGTCTTCGGCCAATTCGATTCACTCCACGTAATATCCAGAAACAGCTGAAGGCATTGGATACTGCAAAGTCTATGGGCCCTGACAATATTCCAACAATGGTACTGAAGAATTTGTGCACCAGAACTTGCTGCATCCCTCGTCAAGCTATTCCAGTACAGCTACAACACTGGTATCTACCCGGCAACGTGGAAAATTGCCCAGGTATGTCCTGTACACAAAAAACAGGATAAACCCAACGTGGCCAAGTAGTGCCCCATTAGCCTACTCATGATTGTCAGTAAAGCGATTGAAGGGGTAATCAACAATGCTATTGAACAGCACTTGCTTAACAATAACCTGCTCACTGATGCTCGGTTTGGGTTTCGCCAGGGCCACTCAGCTCCTGACCACATTACAGCCTTGATTCAAACATGGACAAAAGAGCTGAACTCTAGAGGCGAGGTGAGAGTGAGTGCCCTTGATATCAAGGCACCATTTAATCAAGTGTGGTATCCAGTACCTCTAGTAAAACTGGAGTCAATGTGAATCGGGGCAAAACTCTCTGTTAGTTGGAGTCATACCTAGCACAAAGGAAGATGATTGTGGTTGTTGGAGGTCAGTCATATCAGCTGTAGGACATCACTGCAGGAGTTCCTCAGGGTAGTGTCCTGGGCCCAACCATCTTCAGCTGCTTTATCAATGACCTTCCTTCCATCATAAGGTCAGAAGTGGGAATGTTCACTGATGATTGCACAATGTTCACGACTCCTCAGATATTGAAGCAGTCCGTGTCCAAATGCAGCAAGAGCTGGACAATATCCAGGCTTGGGTTGACAAGTGGCAAGTAACATTTATGCCACACAAGTGCCAGGCAATGACCATCTCCAAAAAGAGAGAATCTAACCATTGCCCCTTGACATTCAATGGCATTACCATCACTGAATCCCTCACTATCAACGTCCTGGGGGTTACTATTGACCAGAAACTGAACTGGACTAGACATATAAATACTGTGACTACAAGAGCAGGTCAGAGGCTAGGAATCCTTCAGCGTGTAACTCACTTTCTGACTCCCCAAAGCCTGTCCACCATATACAAGGCACAAGTCAGGAGTGTGATGGAATACTCCCCACTTGCCTGGATGAGTGCAGCTCCAACAACACTCATGAACCTAGGACATCCAGGACAAAGCAGTCCACTTGATTGGCACCACATCCACAAACAATTATTCCCTCTGCCACCGACACATTGGCAGTAGTGTGTACCATCTACAAGAGAGACTGCATGAATTCACCAAGTTTTCTTAGACAGCACTTTCTACACCCACAACCACTACCATCTAGAAGGTCAAGGGCAGCAGACACATGGAACACCATTATCTGAACATTCCCCTCCAAGCCACTCACCATCCTGACATGGGAATATATCACTGTTCCTTCACTGTGGTGGGTCAAAATCCTGGAATTCCCCTCTAACAGCACTGTGGGTGTACCTACACCACATGGACTACAGCAGTTCAAGAAGGTGACTCACCACCACCTTCTCAAGGGCAATTAGGGATGGGCAATGGATGCTGGCCTAGCCAGTGATACCCACATCCCATGAATGAATTAAAAGAAAAGATGTTGGTAAGAAGTGCTTTGCCATTGTTGTTTCTGGTGCCCAGGTCGATGGTAGGTGATCTGCCTGGTTTTATTCATTTTTATAGGCTTTGTCGCTGTTTGATACAACTGAGTGGCTTGCTAGGCTATTTCAGAGGGCATTTAAGAGTCAACCCTGGAGTCACATATTGGCCAGGCCAGGTTAGGACAACAGATTCCCTCTCCTAAAGGACATTAATGAACCAGATGAGTGTTTACAACAATAGACAATGTTTTCATGGTCACTATTACTGAGCCTAGCTTTTTAATTCCCAATTTATCAACTGAATTTAAATTATTCCTGCTGTTCTGGTGGGATTCAAACCCGGCTCCCCAGAGCTTTAGCCTGGGCCTCTGGATTGCTAGCCTGGTGACATTACAACTCCCCTAACCTGCTGTTGTAACTGGGACACTTTTGCCAGCACCTGCTGCAACGCTGCCCAGTCTACTTCCCCCTCAGGTCCCTTTCTCGTGAGACCCCTGCAGCAGCATGATCACATCCAGGGAGCCTTGATCTCAAATCAGTGGTTGGCCAACTCCTTTCAAGGAAATAAAGAGAAAAGCCTCACTGCATGGCTGCTGAGTGTAGCAATAACAACTACTGCCACCATATTGCCACCTTTTAAAAGCTGCTGATGTGCCGATGTTACAAGTTCCCCATCCGCTCACCGTTAAATCCGGGGGGGCACATAAAATCACGCTCTATTTCCTCATTACCAAGCTGAATGAGACCTGGCCCTTTGCCAGCAAATGCAATGTTACTGCACCCTTCTGCCCCCTGCCTACATTGTCATCCATTTCTGCAATGTAAAATCCAAGCCTATGATTCTAAACTTACGTAAATAACAAGATGGAGGAAGAAATTTTATCTATAGATATTGATTAAATATAGGACATTTCCAAAAAAAAGGTAGTGAAATAAATTTATCCTTCCCACTGATAAGACAGACCACAACTTCCTTATTCAGATAATACTCTTTTCAATTGAGGCAACATATTACCTGTAACTCTGTTACAGAAAAAAGATAGTTGGACCATTATCAGAGAATTAACAGATTTGTTCTACAGTGTATTCTGAACCATGTTGAAGCCAATTACAATTATTTAATAAGTTGAGCATTAGTATCTAATAACAGTCATAGTTATGGCAAATATCTAATTATTTTCTGTAACAAGCCAACTACAGAGAAATAGCAGATATAATAAAAATATATATAATATTTAATATATAATATAGTGTATAATAAAAATATAACCTATTCACTGCTTATATAATAATTTACATTTTTCATTTAAAAATAATGCCACTGGTCAGGCACGTGAAGGAATGGTTGGATGTTGCTCCGAATGCAGCATTATTATATGACTGATCATATTGAAGGACAGTCAGACTTACTGTCGTTGTAGTTCCTCAGACCATATTACTTGAGCTTAAAAGTTACTTTTCAATTATAAATGGAAAAGGTGCATTACATTCCATCCCTTCAGTGAAAGAGCGGGTTTGAAACTGTACTGAAGAAGAAAAAAGCAGATTTGCTTATATATAAGGATCATTGGCTGCTTCATCCTGGATGTGATGAAGAGATCAGGCCACCTCGTTTCTGTGTCCCTGTGTTAAAGTGATGATACAGTCAGCATCAATTCTAAAGACAAGAATAAAATCATCTCACATTAATAGACAATCTGAAGAAAAACAAAATAATGACTCAACCTGCCTCCTATCTACAAAGAAATGTTGTTTCATGTACAAAAAAAAAGGAATATTTTCTTACTTTAAATTTAGGCTAAAGGTTTAATTAAGGGTTTGTGGATGAATCAGCTTTTAGGGATGAATTTGTGTTGTGATGAAAAACATCAGCCACACGACAAGAGCAACTAGACAGAGGTGTTGGATGGAATACCAATTGTTCAGTTGCATTTGATTTGTGCTACGAGGTTTGAATGTAGTATTATAAAAATGTTCTAGCAATAATTTAACTCAAACCATTCTTCAAAATGCTTCTCTTTCCTCTCTTGAAGATATCAACTCATGTTGGGTGCTAGAAACCAATAGCCTCTGATAGCCAAATGGCCATCCTTCATACCGAAAGACAGACAACGTTATAGAGCAAGCAGTTCGGCTAATATATTCCCTTCTTACCCCAGGGTCACTGAGACCAATTATATTAGCCCCACTGCTGAGATCAGCTATTTCCGCACTGCAGAAACGTTGAACATGTAATTATCTTGTTCTGGAAGTCTCCATTCAATATAGGCAGTGCATTTATCTAATGAGCCATCCGGGAGCTCCAGTGCAGGTATTTATGTTTGTGTCATCACTCAAGATCTAAACAAATAAACTCAATCACAAAGATTACACCTGGCTGGAATTCTATAATTCAATTTACACATCCTTTGAGCTAAATTGATGTGATGGGGCACTTCAGAAAATCAGTTATGGAAAAAAGTTAAATTTCAGCATTAACATCCCTGAAAGTGAATTCAAGATAGTGTAATGGGGTGGTTGAGTGCCTATTGGATTGACTGGCTTCCGGGTGTGAATACCTATTATTTGGAAAGTGTTTCTAATGTGTAGTTGACTGAGACATTTTCATGAGTATTACCAACATGCTTTCAGTTTCAAGATACTTTTTTCAAGTAAATGCCTGTACCATACTTATAGAAATAAATGCATTGCAATAAGTATTTAAGAATCCCTTGAGAGATTGCATGTGGTGATGGGTTGTAGCTTGATACCACAGAGATAGACTTCAGGCTCTTTTGTATTTTATTAAATATCCCTACTTTACAACTGCGAATGCATTTCAAAAAGTTCTTCATTGGCTGTAAAGCAATATAGTGAAATGTGCTATGTTAGTGCAAGGTTTTTTTCCTTTAAACCTTTTTGCCTGCTTCAAACCACAACCCACCTGAGAGAAAGCCTTTTCATGTTTTTTCATCTGCCATGAATTGTCTCTGTCAATGCTTCCCTTCCCACACTCTTGAGCCAGATAAAATTGCATTTAAATATTTAGGGAGAACAAACTAGTGCCAGATCCAAGCTTCCGACCTGGATTTTGAAAGTTATAACACTACAAAGCAAAACAGTGACGATTACAGGGCACACCAAATGTATAATATTGCATATTTGCATGGCCGAGGCTTTCAGGCAGGAAATTGGAATTCTGCTGCAAGTTTCATTAGGACCTTCTGACTTCTGCTAGGCGCAGTAACTAGAAAAATAAAAAGAAAGACTTTGCATTTATATGGCACCTTTCACATCCCTAGGGTGTCCCAAAGTGCTTTACAGCTAATGAAGTACTTCTGAAGTGTAGTAATTATTGTAATATAGGAAACATGGCAGTCAATTTGTGCACAGCAAGCTTCCACAAACAGCATTGTGATACGTGATGTTCATTGAGGGATAAATATTGGTCAGGCACACTCCTGCCTCTGGGCTATTTTGAGGCATGCTGGCCTGAGGTGGGTGGGAACACCTACTCACCCACAAGTGACAGGTAACCAATTATGCTCCTTAATTGGGCTTTAAAGGTCACTGTGCGGACACCAACTGGAGTTTGCCAGTCAGTAGTCGAGCCCCTCCCAACAACCACTATCCTGGCCAATAAGTGAGGCAGCCACCTGGCAGCAGTCCAGAGTGCCAATGCTCCATCTAGTCACCAAGCCCCAATCTTGGTCGTGATTGCAAGGTGGCCAGAGCTATGTGCACAGACCACCCTTTGGAAGGGTTCCACCTCCTGAAGGTCTGGAATCTGGTGCAACCTTTTAATTTTAAGCTTTAAAAAGTCTTCAGAGGACCCCATCATCTTGAGATACCCTCTCTCACTATTACCTACATCAGCCGTGCCGGCATCTGACAGTGGGGCTGCCGATCTGTCATTGCTGGAGGCTCTCTGTTATGGCACAGCTGATGGTAAATGCTGAGTTGCTCAAATCCAAAAGGGAAACTTAAAACAACTGCCACAACTTGTTTTGCAACTTGTATAAATTTCAAGATGTGTGCCTTGAATTCAGTAGTAATAAAACAGCCAAGTCTTATAGGATTAAAAAAAACTAGATTAAACATTTATTAATAAGAGAAATGATTTTAAATACATACATAGATCTACAAATTACTACTATGATAACTTCTAAATCCCCTAATCAATTTAACTCCCAGTTACACTTTTGTTAAGGCAACATATAAGACACATAGATTTTAAAAGACCCATGGCAAAGTGACACATAGTACTCTGAACCAGTCGAATTCAAAGTGAGTTTTTTTAAATTCAGTTCTTTGAAGACAGCAGCTTAAGGCATAGATGCTGAAGGTTTTTCACATTTGTTAGATCTTAAAATGTCTACCCTTACACACAACCTTTGCTGCTTTATTCACATTTTCCCCTTTGAATGCAAATTCCCATTCTTTCACTATGTCTTTGGACTTTGCCTCTCTGATGATAAAAATCTCTCATAGTACTAAGTTTTACCAGTGATCTTTGGGTAAAAATAAACACACTGTTTCTGAACTTCACCTGGCTAGGTGACACATTTCACCCCTCCTTTGAAAACTATCTAGTCTGGTTTATTTAAAAATGCAGATATTTCCTTGACACCTATGTTTACCTACATAACACTTCAAACCTATCTCATCTTCTACCACATCAAAGCCCTCAGACCAGCTGCCTTTAATCCAATTAAGTCTCTCTCTCACACATACACACAGACACATACAGATACAGATGCTAACATTTCATAATAAATTCCAATAACACTATGAGAATTATTATATCTTCCTGACGCTCTCTTATTGGACCTCCAGCCTTGGAAGCCTGCTGAGTGTCCTTAATTATGTACGCAGGTCCAGGCATCAGGAGCTGATCTCTGGTCAGGACTCAGAAATGCACCCGAGGTCAGAGTTCTGATCCCAGGAGATTAAGATCACCTGGTGAGCTCTGTTTCCCTCTGCACAGATACTGCCTGACACCTGCTGAGTATTTCTGGGACTTTCTGTTTTTATACCAGCTCTTGCACTGCCTAACCTCCTGTTTGTTCTCATTGTAGTGAGAAGCTGCTACACCCAGATGGCTTGCAAATCCATCAGCCTTGGATAAATAGTCTATAAGCTTTGAATGAAAAAAACTGATAAAAGCCAGATGTAAATTGATGCATGCTCATTAGTTTAACTGAAGTTGTTCAGAATATATTCAAATACAGTGAATACTCAGAGAGCCATTAATAGTATGGATCAGAAAATATATTGAAATTGTAAATATAGGAGGCCCCTTGTAAAACCCATTTAAATTGTATACGGTACTGCTGTATTTTTTATTTAATGTTGAAAGAGAAATCCAACTCATGAGCTTGGCTAGTCAAATATCAATTGGTCTGCACTGGAGTGCTGCTCTGGTCTGCATTAGAGTGCTTCAGTTGCAGTTTGGCAAGAGAGGGATTTCAGTCAAGAGGGAAGGAAGGATCCTTTCATTTTCTACCTTTCCTCAGTAAGAAGAGCAGCAGCCTTGGTAAGTAGGACCTGGTGGGTATTTCTGCTAGCCTTAATATTCTCTAAACTAGAGGATGTAAAAATAAAAGGAGTAATGTAAGGATGAGTCATGGCAGGGCAGCTCGGTCATGTGGAATGCTCTTCCTGTGTGATGTGGGAAGTGTCCAGGGCGGGCACGTGTGCAGGAAGTGTCTCCAGCTGCTACATGAAATCTGGGTTTCAAAGCTAGAGCTGCGGCTGGAGTCACTGTGGAGCATTCACAAGAATGAGATCTTTGTGGATAGCACGCACAGTGAGGTGGTTACGCCGCATGTAAAGAGTGCACAGGCAGAAAGGGAATGTGTGACCACCAGACAGAGTAAAAGCACTAGGCAGATAGTTCAGGAGCCCCCTGGGTCCATTTTCCTCTCTAACAGATTTTCTGTTTTGGGAACTGCTGGGGGAGGTGGTTTCTCAGGGGAATGCAGCAAGAGCCAAGTCCCTGGCACCACGAGTGGCTCATTTGCACAGCAGGGTTAAAAAAAGAGTGGGAGAGCAATAGTGATAGGAAATTCTATCATAAGAAGAACAGTTAGATGCATCTGTGGCCACAGGCATGACACCAGAATAGTATGTTGTCTCCTTGGTACCTGGATCAAAGATGTCACTGAGCAGCTGCATGACATGCAGAAAGGGGAGGGTGAACAGCCAGAGGTTGTGGTCCATATCTGTACCAGCAACATAGGTAGAAAGTGGGATGAGCTCCTGGAGGCAGAATATAGGGAGCTAGGACATAAGTTAAAAAGCAGGACCTCAAAGGTATAATCTCAGTATTACTCCCAGTGCCATGTGCTAGTGAGATCAGGAATAGAAGAATAGTCTAGATGAATGCATGGCTTGACAGATGGTGCAGGAGGGAGGGATTTACATTCTTATGGCATTGGGACCAATTCTGGGGAAGATGGGACCTCTACAAGCTGGATGGGTTGCACCCCAGCAGGACTGGGATCAATATCCTCACAGGGGTATTTGCTAGTGCTTAGGGGCAGGGTTTAAACTAGACAGCGGGGGATTGGAGCCTGATTAGGGAGACACAAGAGAGGGAAACAAAAATAGGAATGAAAGACAGAATAGTAGAAAACAGTAGTGCAAGGCAGGGGAAACAAGGGTAACAGCAAATAGGTCCAAAGTACAAAAAAAAATGTGTAAAAATGTTAAGAAAAGTCTAAAGGCACTGTATCTGAATGCATGGATCATTTACAATAAGGTGGACAAATTAACAGTGCAAATAGATGTAAACGGGTACGATATGATTGCGATTATGGAGACATGGCTGCAGGATGACCAAGGCTGGGAACTGAATATCCAAGGGCACTCGATATTTAGGACAGGCAAAAAGGAAAAGGAGGAGGGGTGGCGTTGTTAGTTAAGGATAAAATCAGTGCGATAGTGAGAGGATATTGACTCAGAAAATCTAGATGTAGAATCAGTCTCAGTGGAGCTAAGAATCAACAAGGGTGGAAAACATTCATGGGAGTTATCTGTAAGCCTCCAAACAGTAGTGGCAAGGTAGAAGACAGCATTAAACAGGGAATTAGAGATGCATGTAACAAGGGTGCTACAATAATCATGGGTGACTTTAATCTACCTGCAGACTGGGCAAACCAAATTAGCAATAATATTGTGATGGATTAATTCCTGGTGTGTACGAGATGGTTTTTTAGACCAGTATGTTGAGGAACCAACTAGGGAACAGGCTATCCTTGATTTGGTTTTGTGCAATGTGAAGGGGTTAATTCATAATCTTGTTGTACGGGGTCCTTTAGGGAACAGTGACCATAACATGATAGAATTCTCCATGAGAGTGGAAATTAAATTAGTCTGACCTGAAACTAGGATCCTAAATTGAAACAAAGGAAACTACAAACGTATGAGGTGTGTGTTGGCTAAGATAGATTGGGAATCTAGATAAGGGAACCAAATCTAATATTTCCAAGTGTGCTGGCGACATGAAGGTTAGTGGGAATGTGAGTGGTGAGGAGGGTGTTAAGAGGCTTCAAGGTGATTTAGACAGGTTGAGTGAGTGGGCAAATACATGGCAGATGCAGTATAACCTGATTAAGTGTGAAGTTATCCATTTCTGTATGAAAAACAGAATGGCAGAGTATTATTTAAATGGTGTTAGATTGGGAAATGTTGATTTACAAAGGGACCTGGGTGTCCTTGTACACCAGTCACTGAAAGCAAGCATGCAGGTGCAGCAATCAGTTAAGAAGGCAAATGGTATGTTGGCCTTCATTGTGAGAGGATGTAAGTACAGGAGCAAGGATGTCTTACTGTAGCAGCACAGGGCCTTGGTGAGACCGCACCTGGAGTATTGTGTGCAGTTTTGGTCTCCTTACCTAAGAAAGGATATACTTGCTGTAGAGGGACTACAGTGAAGGTTCAGGCTGGTTCCTGGGATGGTAGGATTGTCATATGAGGAGTGATTGGGCCGACGAGGAGTTGAGAAAACTGAAAGGGGATCTTATTGAAACATATAAAATTCTAACAGGGATGGATAGACCGGATGTAGAGATGGTGTTTCCTCTGGCTGGGGTCTAGAACAAGGGGTCACAGTCTCAGGATATGGGGTAGGCCATTTAGGACTGAACTGAGGAGAAACCTCTTCACTCAGAGGGCGGTGAACACGTGGAATTCTCTACCATAGAAGGCTGTGGAGGCCAAGTCACTGAATATATTTAAGAAGAGAATAGATAGCTTTCTGGACTCTAAAGGTGTCAAGGGGCATGGGGAGATAGCGGGAGTATGGCATTAACATAAAAGACCAGCCATAATCTTGTTAAATGGCGGAGCAGGCTCGAAGGGCCAAATGACCTACTCCTGCTCCTATTTTCTATGTTTTCTATGTAAGGGCAGAAGTTGGTGGCGGGCTGGGTGTGGTGGTGGTGCTGTTGGGAAATTGATCACCATCAATACCCTTCCGAAAGTGATTGCATCTTCAGGGTTTAGCACATGGGCAGCTTAAGGCAGAAATCCTAAAATTGTGATCTGTTACTCACTGCTCCACCAAAGTCTATCCTATGGGTCGCCCCCATACTGCCACACTGCTGACCTATGACCTGGCTTTAACCTCGGAGATATGCAGAGATGGCCGCCACCAGGTTTGATGTGTGAACAGGACTTTATTACAAAAGCTTTTGAAATTGTCTGCAGTCACAACCTTACCTCCAGTTTCTCTTTCTCTATAACCGCATCCACAGGCTTGACTAACAGCACAGAGCACAGAGAACAATTAATAGACACACACTATCAATCACTGAACATTTGAACACTTGAACAGCACACTGGCAGTTCATAAAATCATTTGATGGGTGAGAACTTCCAATTTCCCATTCTTACATTGCTGTTGGAAACCCTAGAAAACGTTAGACCGTGTTTAACAAGGTTTCAGCTGTAATCTGAGCAATAACTAAAAAATTAAGTTTACATTTGTGAAGTATTTTTTAATGTCACCATTATGATTAATTACTAGATTTTTCTATTTTCTACACACAATTTTTTAAAAACATTTTTCATGATATTTCAGTTTCCACCTTCGTCCCATGGGCAGAATTTTTTGCTGAGTGGGTGGGCGCATGCCCGACCCGAACAAGCATAAAATGATGTACAATGATGTCAGGCGTGCGTCCTGACATCATTACACACTCGCGCGATATTTCAGTTGGCGGGCATGAGTGGGATTCGGCAGCGCGCCCATCGACAACTAAAAGGCCTATTAAGGCCATTAACAATGTAACTGATTTAAATGTTTTGCTGCCTGTCCGACCTTACTGTTGGCAGGCAGGTGAAAAGGCCAAGCAGCCTTTGCATTTTTTTGCAAAACCTCATCCAAGGGCGGGATGAGGTTTCGATCCATCGTTTAAAAAAGAAATTCATCCTAATTTCTAACATGTCCCTGCTCATGTGACAGAGGGGACATGGTTTTACACAATTTGAATTTGTTTATTTTTAATTCTTAAACTGTTCATCTCCCTGAGGCAGCTCTGTGCCTCGCGGAGCTTTTCCAGCGCACACCCGCGCGCATGCGCGAACTTGTGCTTTTTCCCTCCTTCCCGCCACCCCCCCAGCCCAACACAGGCAGAGCTGAGCACCGGAGCATGCATTTCACGCCGGACAGGCCTTAATTGGCCTGCAGCATGAAATCGTAAGCCGGCCCTGGACGCAGGTGCCGGCCAGCTTCCTGACCGCTCCCGCCCGCCCCCTGCCGAGCCCGCCCAATGAGGGAAAAACCCTGGCCCATGTGTAAGTCCCATTCTTTATTTTGTTATATTTAAGTTTTTTTTTAAAGTGATTTGCTTTTAGTACTTTTCATTTCCTGGTTGACTGTCTGTGAGAATTCTATGATTTAATTGGTTGCTGGGAAAGCTTGATGACTTCACTGTAGCTGCTTGCTGGGAATCTCCTTTTGACACCTTGTGGAAAAATGTGAAGTTATGCACTTTGGTAGATAAAACAGAAATACAGAGTATTTCTTTAATTGTGAGAGATTGGAAAGTGTTGATGTCCGAAGGGATCTGGGTGTCCTCGTTCATAAGTCTCTGCAAGCTAACATGTAGGTTCAGTAAGTAATTAGGTAGTCTAATGGTATGATGGCCTTTATTGTAAGAGAGTTTTGACAGGGTAGATGCAGGAAGGATGTTTCCCCTGCCTGCGGTCTTCTAGAACTCAGAATAAGGGCTAGGCCATTTAGGGCTGAGATGAGGAGGAACTTCTTCACTCGGAGCATAGTGAATCTTTAGAATTCTCTACCCTTGAGGGCTGTGGGGGCTCAGACATTTTGAGTATATTCAAAACAGAGATCAATAGAATTCTAGATATTAAAGATATCAAGGATATGGGGATATTGTGGGAAATGGCATTGAGATAGAAGATCAGCCATGTCTATTTGAATGGTGGAGCAGGCTTGAGGGGCCAAACGGCCTACTCCTGCTCCTATGTTCCTGCGTTCCTATGGCTACGTTACAATGAGTTGCAAATTGAGAGAGTTAAAGTTCTCATCACAGAAGTCACTAGATCTCTCAGTGAGGCTTTCTTTGAAGTCAATGGTGAGCATGCTTGCTTCATTGCTGACCGCAAACTCTGGGCTATTATTTCTCATGACCCATTTTCTTCCACATGCCCCTATTATATCTGCTAGCATGAGAAGGCTACATATAACAGATAGAAACATTTGGCGACACTTATAGGAGTCAACAAAGCTACAATCTTTAAGAAAAAGTCCTTCGAGATTATCAACGAGAAGGCAATAAAGAGAGTTTGGGAAGATGAGGTCAGGCCTCCCTCAAGTTCATGGCCAGTATGCTTTGCTTTTCATTGTTTATCTTCTTATTTGCTCGCTTATTCCTTCCCTCTCACACAGTCCCATTCAGCATTACAATAACATAATTTGTTACTGGCAAGCAGAGTCACGTTTCAAGTGGTTTCAAACTACACTGTGAACACTGTGAAACATGCCCATAAGGGAGGGCAGTTGAGTCATTTGTGGAGCTCAGTTTAGCATCTCATGGTGCCCTGCATTACCAACTCCTGTAATGGCAGGCAGCATGCACCGTTGCCCATACCTTTATTGTTGGTGTGGTATCTGGCATGAATTAAAGGGGCAGCGCATGCTGAAGCAGGTGGAGTTGTGGGAGATGCAACAGCTGGTCAGAGTTCCAGCTGGTATGTCCAGGGTTTTGAACTTCACAGGGTCTCCTTACAAATGTTCTACTTACAATGTAGAGAATGTCTTTACTGCCCAGAATCTAATTAAATGAAAGTGGGACACAGGTATAGAAACAATAAAGCAATTACTACTGTTCCCTGAATACAATTATCTCACATATGCTGGCACATCTGTTAAAGGCATAGCACCTTTCACAACTTCAGGATGTTCCAAAATACTTCATTGTCAGTGAAGCATTTTGAAGTATCATCATTGTCATGATGTAGGGAAATGTGTCAGCCAATTTGTGCATATCAAGTTACCACAAACAACATTGAGTCAAATAATCAGGTAATCCATTTTTATTGGTGTTGGTTGAAGGATGAAGGTGGGACAGAACAGTGGGATATCCCCTTTCCTCTTCTTTGAATAGTGCCATGGGGTATTTTACATACACCTGAGAGCTGGGGAAGACTTCATTTGAAATATCTATGATTTTATGAATGTTGGGGTCTTCAACACATATCATCCTTTGAACATGCTCACGTCCTTGGAGTAAGAACATAGAAATTCTGCTTCAGAGGTCAAAATTCTGTAACCTTCTATCTAACTCACAGCATTGTGAGGTTTCCTTCACCATATTGATTACAGTGATCCAAGTAGAAGAACCATCATCACCTTCTCAAGGGCAATGAGGAATGGGTCATGATTGCCAGCCTTGCCAGCAATGTCCATATCCTCTGAATAAATAAAAGAGATGAATGTGCTAACATTGTGCCATGGTGGAAACCTGATTTTCTCCTATTTTTCTAGAAGATAGATTGAATAGCATAATTTTAAAACATCAAACCGGTTATTTTACATGAAATGGATGAATAAGTGAATACAAATTTCACAGCGAATATTTACATATTTCCTAATGCTATTAGTGCCATCAATCAATTGTGCCACTTTGCCCTTTGCTAGGTGAAATTTACTTTACAAGTCAACAGTTCCTGAGCTGAATGGCATTAATCTTAGATTACATGTACATGAGCAGCCAAAGAAAATTCATTGTGTTAATTTAAAAAGATTAAGAAACCAAAAATTCATTGTCCTTTTGGCACAATACTGCATAATTCTGGCAGGAGGGCGCAGAAACAGCCACAAATGAAGTCAGGACCTGGTTATGTCAGATTTCATCCAAATGGTGAAGTTGGCATTTGGGGTTAGAAAGGAAGGAAGGCTTGCATTTATGTGATGCCTTTCACAACCACAGGGCATCCCAAAGTCCTTTACGTCCAAGTACTTCTGAAATGTAGTCATTATTGTAATGTAGGAAATGGGCCCCCAAGCGAGACTGTTGATGTAGGAATGAGGACTACTCCCAGTGCTGGAGGATTCAGTCATCCTGGCTCTGTGGAACATCTATGGTGCTGATGTGCTAAGCATGCCAGCCAGTCAAATGGCAACAGTGGGACCTACTTACTGGATCAAGCTAGGGTCATAACCTGGATTGTTCTGAAGAGAAAATGCCTTTTTAATCATAGAACCTCTCACAAGAAGGGATGCTGGGATAACTCTGGAATTTCCTTGGGTGGAAGGAGGAATACTTGGAACCATAAACTTGGCAGGAGACCTAAGTATACTTGGCACAATGGACACCCAACATTAACATATCACTCAAGAGCCTTCTCCAGACCCAGGGAATTTTGCAGAGATCAGAAGTTGAAGACTCAGCTGAATGAATGCTGCCCTGCAGATTTCTGACTCTGAACTTTGCAGCTTAGAAACTGATTTCAGAAGGAGAAATAATGCCTTTATTGAGGAAGTCATATTGTAAGATAGTTTCTTTATTATTAATGCTCCATGATCCTGATTCTGGACAGCATCTAGGTGACTATCTATCCTATTGGGGAAGAATGCATTATAGTTTGCATCTGGAAGACAGTTTCTGAGCAAATCCATCTGGGAAAGAGTTAATTGGGTTCTTTATCTGAACCATCTGGCAGCAACAATGTCTCAGCTTGCTGCTTTCACTTTCTATAAATCTTGTAATGATAATTATGGCCTTGTTTCAGCAGTAATGATTAAGTCCCCTTGATAGCTTTTTTTTATACCTGGATTTATATCCGTGATTTCAGTTGAAATTTTACTCTTCACCAAAAACAAAACTCAGCATTCCTGCCTTCTCTACGCTCTTGTTCATGTTCATTGTCGATAAATATTTCCCTACAATGTTACATGAACACAAAGCTTTCAAATATCTAAACCCACGTAAGCATAACATGAATCAAAGCAAAATAACCTTGGGAAAGAACCCGATGTAAAAACATATTGGATAATTACAATTACCCAGATTATCTGCCTGAAGAGGAACGATTCTATGCAATGGAAATCATGAGTATGTTCTTCATATGTGACACAGGCTAGGATTTTATGGCCTCTCCCGTCCAACTATTATGGTCCCACTGAACTGAATGAGGATTTAAATGGCTTGTCGCATCCACCGGTGTGGGGGGTCAGGAGACATGCCACGGTGGGGCTGTAAAGTCCTGGCCATAGTAATTCCCAAGGGTTGGGTTGTTAGGAACATGGGAATAGGAAGGAGTATGCCACTTAGCACCCTCGAGCCTGTCCTGCTGAAATTCAGTGATATCATAGGTGACCTGTGACTTAATTCCACATACCTACATCCCTTAAAACCTCCGGTTAACAAAAAGATATTGTCCTCAGATTTAAAATTGACAATTGATCGAGCATCAACTGCCATTTGCAGAGGAGAGTTCCAAACTTGGCCAGCCTTTACATGTAGAAGTGTGTTTCCTAACTTCACTCCTGAAAGGCCTGGATTTATTTTTTAGTCTATGTCCCTTAGTTCTAAATTCACCAGTCAGTAGAACTAGTTTATCTTTAGCTACCCTATCTGTTCCCTTTAATATCTTGAAATTTCCAATCAAATTATCCCTTAAGCGTCTTAGTTCCATGGAATACAATGCTATTTTGTGTAATCTCTCTTTGTAATTTAATCCTTGGAATCTTACTATCTTTCTGGTAAATATGTGCTACACCCCTTCAAGGCTAATATATCCTTGCTGTGTACACAGTACAGTGCCCAGAACTCAATACCGTACTCCAGGTGTGATCGAACTATGGTTTTGTATAGCACCAGCATAACCTCTACTTCCTTGTATTCTATTCCTTTAGACACAAAATCCAACATCCCATCAGCCTTTTTGTTTATTTTCTCTACATGCCCATGATATTTTAACAAATTATGTACAAGGTCAACAAATCTCTTTGGACTTCCAATAATTCTAGCTTTTCATCATTTAGAAAGTATTCTGATCTATCCTTTATAGGTCAAAACCTCACAATCCCCTAAATTGAAATCTACTTGCTGCAGTTCTGCCCATTTGCTTAATCTACCAGTATCTCTTTGTAATTTTATGCTTTCATCTACACTGCTTAAACATCAGCTGTTTTTGTGTCACCAGCAAACTTGGATACGTAGTTTTCTATCCCATCATTTAAGCTGTAATGAATATGCTGAATAGTTGAAATTCCAACACAGATCCCTGACAGTAAAGTACCTGCGCATTATTCCTGCTCTTTCTCTCTTAGGCATATGACTATTTCGTAACCAGGTCAATAATTTGCCTTTAATTGCATAAGCTTCAATTTTAGCTAAGTCTCTTATGAGGAACTTTATCAAATGCCTTCTGGGAGTTCACTAATTTAGTGACCGTTTCTAAATATTCAACAAGGTTCATTAGGGATGACTACCCTTTACAAATACATTCTGCCTCTTTCTGAACAGCTGAAAACTTCCAAGGTATTTGGTTTATCCTTAATTACAGACTTTTGGGACAGAATTTTAATTGTCATGGGTTTGCATGTGGGTGCAGGAGATTAATTCCTGGAAAAGTGGCTTTGGGTTGGGAACTCAACATTATCTCACCCACTCCCGGGTTTGACCTGGCTGGGCGTGCAGGCAAACAAGGCAGCTATCAGGTAAGTCATTACCTCCGCCACTGAAGGTGGATGGAGGTAATGTTTTCACCTGTTTATTAGACTGTTTGTCTGCAAACAATGTATCTCAAAAATTAATGGATAGATTTCAATGAAACTTGGTAAACAGATATGGTATGGCGCAAGGAAGAACTGATTAGTTTTTGGTGAAGATGTGGTCCAAATCTGGACCCTGGTGTCTTTTAAAGGATCTGTTAACATTGGGAGATAAGGCAAAGTGACCTTTCTTTTAGAATGCTATGGGTTGTTTTATTTAGAATGCTGTTGATCATTTTAGAATGTTGTAGCTCGTCTCAGCTGTTGTGGTGGAATTTGACATGGGCTATCAAAATGTGAGCAGAGTTTACAGAGCAGGTTGTTGGATGTGGATTGGCCTGAAGCCTTCTTAGTAATATGGAAGCTCCTAATAAAACATATCTCTTTTTTCAGTTTTGTAGTTACAGGGCATCAGCCAGGCAAGGAAGAGCCTTAAAGAAGAGCTCTGTAATTGTAATAATGTTGAATTAATACAATTTAGTTTATGTGCTCTTTTGAATGCCCTCTTCACCAGTTACAATATGTAAATAGACAATTAACTTTGAATTTAAGCTAGCATTATGGCTTTAACAAACAGTGCCTGGGTTTTCTAAGGGGTCTGCAACTTGCCAGGATCAACTGGGTGAAAGCACAGTTTGAGTGGCTCCTTCAAAGAAACTGACTAGCTGGGAAATCTTGAAATAATGAAACTGAATCGCTTTGGACATGGCCAAGTGAAAGGCTGGTACTCACAGCATATCTTCTAAGAACGTGTTCTTACTTTTGATAGGCGATTTCCAACTTCTTGTAAGTCAGCTCCCACTATCTTGCACTTTACTCGCCTTGATCTGTACTTCCCTGCTGTCAGCCTTCACTGCAGCATGAGAGCAGATTCTGCAGCTCTACTTTACACCTCTGAGGAGGAAGAAGACGAGCAGCAATGCCAACATCAATAACACCAGGAGCAGCAGGAGCAACACCAGCACTCACAGAGTGACAGCTGCCTTCTCCACAGTCACAGCCACAAATCACTTCACAGGACAGGAGGGGTAGGCGCAGAGATCCAGTTCGAAAGAGGCACCTCCTTCAACACAGGGTTTACAGACAGATGATCATCTCTCTCGACACGTGCGAGTGCCAGTGCTTTAGGAGACACATGTTTTCATGACAGGTAATGGTGACGTCAGCAGCCTGCTGGAACAAGACCTCCTTCCCAGTGGACCAGGAGGCCACATATTGCCAGTGGCCTTAAAGGTGGCTGAACACTGGAGGGCAACCCATCACCCTCCACCACCACCACCACCACCCCCCACAAGCCCCAACACTCGTCCTTGATTTCTACCTCTCCCTGGAATTCTGTGCTCTCTTCTCTTGCAAGGAGAGAGAGCAGGGATTTGTCAGTGTGAGAAATTGTGGGATTGTGAAAAGGAGCAAGAAACAAAATTTGTGGAGGACAACTAAGAGGCACATGGGTGTTGGCTGATGAGGTGGAGACATGAGGGGGTACCTAGAGGAGTAAGTGGAGGGGCAATGTGTGTTTGTCTGAGGAATGTTGTGCAGGAGAATATAGGGAAAGAGTATGGGACTTGATACCTTAAAGTCATATGACAGTCCTGCATTCCTGAGGTCCTTGAACCTCTTAAGGCCTCTGTTACATGTTGGAAGGACCAAACTCCTGTTGCTCACTTCCTCAGTCATTTCCATCCACAACTGCTGGATTAATTGGAGAGAACAGCCTCTTCTCCTGTCTTTGGCAAACATCACCTTACTTCAGTCCCTCAGATCCTACAGCAGGACCTCCAGACAGGAGCCTGGGACCCATAGAGAAGTTTTCCCAGGTCTCCTTTCCATTTCTGTGGTTGTTGATATCACAGGAATCAATGTACCGTTCAGCGATTCTAACCCCCGCCAGGTGTCTTAAACTGGAGGTCATTCCTTTGAAAGCTTCAACATGTCATCCCACCCGTCCTTGTCTGATTGGTCAGGAAACCCGGAAGCAGGATTCCAATGCTATGGCTAAAGGAAAGAGCCACAGTAAAGCCTGCTGACAGAATAAATGCCTTCCTGTTCTATTATTAGCCTCCCCACTGCATGCAGGTCTTTTCAATTAAGATTCCATCCTAGTAATTTCCCAACAACAGATTTTAGGCAAACAAATCTATAATTCCCTGGTTTGCTTCTTTTAGATTTCTTAAAAAAGGATGACTTATAGACCTCTACTATCTAACAGAACAGTTTCTCAATCACGAGAACATCGGAAGATTAGAGTTAGGGCTTCCGCAAACATTTTCATTTATTTCCTTTAATACCATGAGCTGGAAATCAGCTGGCCTTGGGGATTTGACCCCTTTAGTGTCATTAATTTCTAATTACTGCCATGATTACTGCTCTTTTGCCTTTCCTTTTCCAGGTAGCATTCTCAATTCTGTGAGGGGTGCCAAACCAATGCTTATGCCATGATTTTACTGCAGGGCAGGGTAAAACGATGAACCCCATGCTGTTGGCATCATTGCAAACCACACACTAGCTGTCAGTCAACTGAACTAACCCTCCCCCATGGTTTTTGTTACTTGTTAATTTTGATGATTGCTTAATTCAAAATTAGTTTCCTTGCGATGTCTAGAAAGCTCTACTCTTCTACTAAAAATACTGACACAAAGTAATTATTCAGTACGTCCACCATTTCCTTATTTTCATGTACAATATCACTATTAACATCTTTTAAGGAATACACATTACTCCTGACCACCCTCTATCCTCATCTAATCAGTAAAGAAACATTTTGTATTGATTTTGACATTTCTTGTGTGAGGAAATAGAGATAGCTTAAGTAAGTTATGTTGATATTTGTAGGTGTTAGGAATGAGTTTTAGCTTTAAAGTTTGAATTTGATTTGTATTTCTGTATTTGTGTTCAGAGGTCAAATTGAGTTTTAGTTTCACTTTAAAAGGAACTTGCAATTCTAATGCAAGTTTTATGACTGTAAGCTAGGTTAAACAAATAAGAGTAGAAAAAATGGGCTGTTGCCTAGCAACAGGGGTCCAGAAAGGCAGGTCCCTCCCACAGTCACACACACACAAGAAGTGAAACGGCAGCTTATTTTGGAAGCTGCCAAAGTTCAGCTGTTTTTGAAGATAGCTGCCAGAGAAGCAACATAGAAGGGGCAGATAGCAAGCTCCAAGCTAAAGTTGGTTGAAAGTAGCTGCTAGGAGAGACTGGAAAAGAGGACGGGTAGTAAGTCCCAAGCTAAAGAAAAAAACCCAGAATCTAAGAGAGTGGAACAGGGGAAAGTCTCAAGGAGGCCTGTTAGTCAAAGGAAGGGCAGGAACCTGGAAAAGTTCCTGTTAAGTGAAGTTAAGAGTGAGGGGCAGAGAGAAAGGCTCCAAGCTTCAAAAGCTGCAGAACGCAGATTTAAAGTGAAAACAGCTTGCTAGAGGCAAGAAGGGCAAAAGAGACAATAGGAGATCTGTAACTCTTTGCTATAGGCATGTGACGTATGTGTACTGATGATGGCTGAGTTGGTGAGACAGAGTGCATGGAAGTCAGCTTGAATGCATGCGGTGATCCAGGAGAGAAGAACATTGGAAGGAGAGTTCAAAATCCTGGAGGTGAACCCGTGTAGAAGGCGTTGGTGAGAAAGTGTTGGTTTGGGAGAAAATTCCAAAGCGAGTTCTTCGAGAGCGGAGATTGGAAACCCCATGTGAAGGACAGGGTTCAGTGAGATTGGTTGGCTCACAGTGTGATAAGCACCTAAGGGAGTTGATGAGAGATCCATAGCATCTAGTTGAGGTGGCATCTGTCACTTTGTTTTAGAGTGCGGTGTGTCTGACCACAGGTGCCATAGATTTGCATGGATTGTGTACCTACTATGAACATTAGAGTATAAGATAGCTTTTGTAACTTGTGTTATCCTTACAAATCTTTGTATATCTGTAAAGGAACAGTTGTGGGTAAAGGAGTATTTAAATATAGTTCATCTTTCCGTGTTAAATATATGTTTTATTCTTTTGTTTAAAGTTCATCAGCTGACTCCTGTGACTCTGTTAAGTAGCTGCTCTGCATGTATCTAAACAAACAAATAAAAGTTAGAATCTATCAAGATGGGTTCCACCCTAGGATCAGGCTTGTCCAGGGGAAACCACAGCTGGGATTGTAACACTTTCAAGTTTCTTTTCATATTCCCTTTTTGTAGCTCTTACTATCTATTTTGTCACTTTTTGTTCTTTTTATCTCTGCCAGTTGCAAGGATCTGTGTTAGTTTCTTCATTTTGCATCATATTTTTAATTAAATTTATATTCTTCCTTCCCTCTTTAGTTGCCTGGAGTTGTTTTTTTTTGCAAGCAGATCTCTTGTACCTTAGGGGTTTAAACCAGCTCTGTATCATGTTAAACTCTTTCTTGAAAATATACCATTTAGAATGTAGAAGTGTACCTCCTCCCATTCCTTGGAAAAAGAGTGGATGGATCAAGTTGGCTTCATAAGACAAGATGAGAAAGTGCTCATGGGAAGAAAAAAGACAATGCACTCATGGGTTGCTGATCTGTAATACAGAGCTGGATTTTCCAGTGGGCATTGGGACCAAGACATTGCGCCCATATGGGAGCCTTGAGTCTACCCAGGTCGTCAGCACATCTGCTGATGAAACATTCAGGGGGGTGGCCTCCTCATTGGCAACCTCCATGCTTGCTGTGCTATTTAAGGTTACCAACTCTGGCTTGACATATGGTGATGTCAATGGAAGTGGCGACACAGAAAACCATTGGAAGTGATGTCATGGAAAGCTGGCAACTTGACATGAGCAGATTCTATGGGAGCATGAGAGAGGAAAAGTCAACAACTTTAATTAGGCAAATGGAAAGAATTTGTAGCGAGGGTGAAAAATGATTAAAGGTCAGAGGATAAAGAAGCTTCATTCACTCTTAGGGGGATCGCTGTGGGATCCAACATCATAGTTTCAAACAGGGATATAAAAACACTGCTAAAACTGAAGAAAAGATAAATCTTTTATTCTCTCCCTGTACCTCTGTGTAATTAATGAAAAAGAATCCGAGGTAAAGTGATTGGATTGCTTTCAATAGCTAACAGGAGATCGATGATGTTTCCGGTTGACTCCCAGTCAAACCATGATGGTTGGCGGCCCTAATCCTATTAAGGATGGCTGATGGGCTCCCGAGGCTACAGGACCAATCAGAGGGCCCTCAGCGATATCAGGCTGAAACCCTCCCCTGGATCAAGAACACCAGGGGGCAGAAATCTTTCGAATCAGAGGCTGGCAGCTCTTCTGCTCACCAGCATCACGGAGGAGTGACTACTGCCAGAATGGCAGCCAGTGGAGGCCCAGGATAGAGGAGCAACCAAACCAGAATTAAGCCATAGTGGGAGGGTTTTGCGGGATGGGGGTTGTGGGGTGCTGGGGCCAGCAGAAAGTGAAGGGGGATGCCTCTCAGTTTGTCCTCCTCCACCTGGGTTCCTTAATTAGGCTTTGAATGAGGGATCCTCCCTGGGAGACTCCGTGCAGCCCATAAAGGTTTGCATGCCATGTACGCTGCATGGTGACAGGCCCATCTACAGATGGATTAATACCAGCAGCGATGGGATGAGGCCCTTAAGTGATCATTAATTGGCCACTTAAAGTTTTCCATTGGTGGATTGGTGGGAAGATCAGCCACGGGCTTTCTGCCCCAAAGCTTAATTTTAACAGAGGCGGGAAGCCAGTGGGGTCCTTGCACACTGCCCTCCCCGCATCCAAGCATGTTACAATGGAGGGCATAAAATTCCCCCACCAAAATTGTAGGGCCTCTTGATTGTTGCTCTAAGGTTGGTAGAAGAAGGTATAGTCTAAAAGTTAAAACTGGGCTTTTCGGGGGTGAAATTAGGAAACACTTCTACGCATAATGAGTGGTAAAAGTTGGGAACTCTTTTTTGCAAATGGAAATTGATGCCAGATTAATTGTTAAATTTAAAACTGAGATTGATAGATTAAGAGACAATACAGGGCAAAAGCAGATTTGTGGAGTTAGATCGCAGATGAGCCATGACCTCATTGAATGGCAGAAGAGACTCAGGGGGTACTAAGCGATCTACTCCTTTCCTCTATTCACTAATATTAGCTGTGTGCCTATGTTCATGCTAGTTTCAGCCAGAATGGCAGCCAGTGGAGGCCCAGGATAGAGGAGCGACCAAACCAGAATTAAGACATGGAATGGAATGATGCCTTAATTTTAGGATTTTGAGTTGAAAGGACTCTAAACTGAAATTGATAACCTTGTCAAAAATTTGAGATATCCCAAAAGGATGAAGGCTAACTTAATTTGTGAGGGAACGGCTTGGTTTTTATGACAGCAACATGTAACATTTGTGTAGTTGTAGGGAGCAATCCTTCTATTTAATACTAACATTCCTGAAAGAAGACATTTGAGAACCAAAGTTAAAATCAAATATTAGACTCTGCATGTCTATACACAGACTTAAAGTAAGGGAGTTCTATTTTGGGATACCAATTACAAGTGTAAACTATGGCCAATTTCTCTCAATTCCAGAAATAGTAAAGGTAATTGTTATGCTCCTGCCAGGTGTGATTGTCTCAGTATGGGTCAAGGCCTGAGACTATCAGTGCTACACAGCATGGCATATTTAACCATTGAGTCATTTTCACTTTTATGTAACCTTCCTTCCTTCCTCTTCGCTATACAATCATATATGTAATTGTCTGCAGTAATATTCCCTATATGTGACATTAAATAAATATATTTTGACTTTGTTTAGTAGCACACAGCATGTTTGTTTCAAAATAGTTGCCACAAAATCTGTTTTTGCTTTAACTGTTAACTCAGGGATGTTTTAATGTATGTCGGTGGAGTACCTTTATTATACCACTTTAACCATCAATATCAAGGGAGTTACCATTGACCAGAAAGTCAACTGAGCCAGCAACATAAATGCCACAGCTCCCAGAGAAGAATAGCTAGTGTATCTGAGGGATCCAGATTCCCCAAAGCCTTTCTACCACTCACAAAGAACAAACTTGGATGAGTGTAGCTGCAACAACACTCCAGAAGCCCGGCACAATCCACAGCAAAGCGTTTCACTTGGTTGGCACCCGATCCACCACATTAAACATTTACTCCCTGCTCTGCTGCTGCACCATTTGGAGTATTCTATCTTCAGGATGCACTACAGCAAGTTGCCAAGGCTCCATTGGTAGCACCTCCAAAACCTGCAACCTCCACCACCTTGAAGGACAAGAGCAGCAGGTGCATGGGAAGACCATCACCTTTAAATCCTCCAAGTCACTCACCATCCTGACTTGACTGTGTATTGCTGTTACTTCATTGTTGCTAGGTTAAAATCCTGGAACTCCTAGTTAACAACACTTTGGATATACCTACACATAGGCTGCAGCAGTTCAAGAAGTCCCATCATCACCACCTTCTCAAGGCGCAGCTAAGAATAGGCGATAAGTGCCTTGTCAATGATGTTCATATCCCGAGAATAAATGAAAAAAAAAGGATTCTACTTAAAATAAATGGTTGGTGCCTCTATTCAGTTAACAGGCTAACGAATATCATATAGATCCATTGCGGCTGGGCTTCCCATCTGGCAGAAGTCAGGTTTGTTGTACAAATCTCTGATTCTGAGATCATTCTAACTAAAATCGATGGGGAAGCTTCTGGGGGTGAATATTGGCTCTCACTGGGAAATCACATGGGGATTGTGTTTATGACAGTGTGCAACTTTCATCAAGCAGCAGGAACATATAGAGGCATCTATTTTTTTTCGGACACTGGGTTTTCTGATGGAGTTATTAGCATCTTGTTATAACTTTTGGACCAGAGGAGAAGCCCTGCTTTGAGTAAAACAAATGGTGAGCCATTTAAGTAGCTCAGGGAATTGACAGGAAATAGTAACCGGCTCACTTCACCACTTTGTGGTCTAGCTGCTGCATCAGTAAACTTTTATTGATCTCACCAGGCCAGCCATGCTTTGAGAAATCACTAAAACTTCTTATTAGCAGTGTGTACTAAGTATGCATGGCAGCTACATTTTTCTGCCTCTCACCCTATTTGTAGTTGTTTGATACCAAGGTAATGGACAGTGCATTGTCTACATCTTGTCAACACTCCAATAAAAAAGACCTGCAAAGGTGAATAGTGAAAATAAAATATAATAATGAAGCTGTTTAAACCATGGCCAGAAGAACTGAAGCAAACAGCTTAGGGTAAATTTTTAGAACAAGGCTCCGATCTCACAGCAGTAGTCAGTCAATCCATTATCATCCACATGGCTGTTAGTGATTAACCTAGGTGAGATATTTTGGATGCCTGCATCCAAGCAGCTTTGATTCCCACTTTAATGGGAGGGTGGCTTTCTGCTCCAAACAGATCATCCTCCTCTGCTACAGCTTCCGCAGCAGGATCTCCAAGACTTCCACAGGAAAGCAGTGTTTCTTTCCTTTGATATTCTTGCATGGCCACAAAAGTCTTTGACCATTTTTGCCTGTAATTAGTCACAACCCTTCTCCAGGAAACACAGATTAAAATAATTGAATCATACAGGGATGGAATGGTGGTGCAGTGGTTAGTGCTGCTGCCTCACAGCTGTAAGGGTTCAATACTGACCTCAGGTGTCTGTCTGTGTGGAGTTTGCATGTCCTCTCTGTGTCTGTGTGGGCTTCTGCTGGGTGTTTTGGTTTCTTCCCATTATCCAAAGATATGCTGGATAGGTGGATTGGCTATGGTTAAATTTCCCCTCAGTGTGTGTGTGCCCTGTGATGGACTTGGTGTCCTGTCCTGAGTATACTGTGCCCATTGCCTGTTGGGGTGGGCTCCAACTGCCTGCAACCCTGAATTGGATTAAGCAGTTCTGGGAAAGCGAATGAGTGAATCATACAGCACAGAAGGAAGCCTTTCAACCTGTTGTGAATCTTTGAACAAGCTATCTTATTCGCCTCAGCAGCGCCCACCACCCACCACCCCCCCAACCCCCGCCACCTGCTTTTATCACCATAGCCCCTCTGACACATCACATCATATCTGCCTTTTATGGTGGTGTAGTGTTATTGTCACTGGATTAGTAACCCAGAGGCCCAGACTAAAATCACTGGGAGTATGGGCTCACATCCCACCACGGCAGTGCAGAATTTCAATTCAATTAAATGAATAAAATCTACAATTGAAAGCTAGTCTCAGTAATGGGATTATCATCTCGTTCAATAATATTGTTTAGGGAGGGAGGCTTGGCTTTCATGTGACCCTAGATGCATAGCAATGTAGCTGGTACTTAGCTGTCCTCACCAGCCACTCAGTCCAAGGGCAATTAGGGATGGGCAACAATTTTTTTTATTCATTGGATGTGGGTATCACTGGCTACACCAGCATTTATTACCCATCCCTAATGCCCTTGTTCAGAAGGCATTTAAAAGCCAAGCACATTGCTGCAGGTCTGGAGTCACATCTAGGCCAGACCAGGTAAGGACAGCAGATTTCCTTCCCTAAAGGGCATTTGTGAACCAGGTGGGCTTTTAGAACAATCAACAATGACTTCATGGTCACCATCAGATTTTTAATTCCAGGTTTTCATTGAATTCAAATTCCACTATGTGACATGGCAGGATTTGAACCTAGGTCCCCAGAGCATTGCCCTGGGTCCCTGGAGTACTAGTCCAGCGACAATATCACAACATCATTGCCAAATGATGCTGCCTATACCACCCATGTCCCATGAAAGAATGTAAAGAAACCATGAAGCCGCAGCCCTTTAATTTTCACTTGGAGGCCAATTACACTGGTAACTAGGGGCAGAATTTTCTGGTCAGCATGTAGGGCTAAAATGACATGCGTTGATGTTGGGCGTATGCCCCAACATTACAGTGCGCTATCGCGAGATTTCAGAAGACGGCGAGCTATGAGTTACAAGGCACACCCGCCATTAATTAACGGGCCAGTTACAGCCCTTGAGGCAGCAATTGAAGACGATTTTTCGCAGCCCGTGTGAGTTTCAGTGCGTCGCACGGGCGCAATGGGCAGGCGGGTAGGCTGCATTTTTAAAAACTTCATCCACAGGAGGGTTAAGAGGGGTGAGAGGATTTGCAAATGCGAGTAGATAGGACTTTAGTTTATTACTTACTGCTGCTTGCTTGTATGAACAGGACAACTTTATTTCGCTTCAGAGCTACTTTGACAGAAACAGTTCAGGACTTTGGAGGAATCATGACACTTGGGGCCTTCCAGGTATCAGATAGCCTTCCCTTACTCTGGGAATGGGGATTCTGCTCTCCGCTGGAGGCAACTCCTCTGAGGAGGAAGAGAGGGTCAGAAGGGGAAGGAGGCCAGGAGTCCATATTCAGCCTCCAGGGGAGGACAGACACAGGCACAATGGGCACAGGGCCAACAGGAAGTCCAAGGCGGAAGGGGCCACAGAAGACGCCACTACACTGCTGCTAGGGTATATAGGTGACGATGCAGTTACCTCAATATGTCTGAGATGCAATGCCGAAGGAGGCTCCGTCTCTCAAGGGAGACTGTGACTTCCATCTATCAGATGATCGGCCCTGAGATCAGCTCCAACTGTGTGGGTAGACAACCCATGCCATTGGCGCTGAAGGTCACGGTTGCCCTCAACTTCTACGCCTCCGGCTCTTTCCAGGGGTCAGTGGGTGATCTCCCAATCAGCTGTCCACAGTTGTGTTGAGCTGGTGACAGAAGCTCTGTTCAGGTGGGTATTGACTTTCATCCACTTACCATTGATAGATGGGCACTGAGCTGGGATACTGGGTGCCCAATCCATCTCCCACACTGACACTGACCACCTGAGGTCATTGCTGCTGTGAGGGCTTGCTGGTCCAAGTGCAACACCAGGAAGCCCTGGTTGTTCTGCCGGAGGAGCCTCTCCATGAGAGTCACCACTGTCTCCATGGAGGAGGCATTGCGCTCAGCCATGAGGGTCATTGCATTGCTCGTGCTCCGCTTGGACTCCTCCATCATGGAGACCATGGCATGCATTCCCTCATGTAGCTCCGCCAGATCCTCTGCACACCCTGCTGGACATCCAGCATCTGCTGCCTCAGGGACGACTCCAGAGGCCAATCATCAGCCACCGGCTGAGCATGTTCCTGGTCTCCAGCGTTCCTCTGACTGCCGGCACTATCTGCCTTCACCTGTACCTTAAGAGAGTGTGAATTGCCCTCACTGCTGTGCATCAAGGTTCTAGCCGATGATCTTATTCCAACCGAGCTGCTGGTATCTGCGCTGGTGCCTGCCTGGCTGAGAGGGTGTGACGCTCGTGCGTTAATATCTTCTGTGCCCTCAGGGGTCAGTGGCGGTCCCTCTGCCTCCTGAGTGTGGGCATGCTCTGGTGATGTTGAAAGGAAGAACAAGCACATTTGATAAGTTAATGTGCGTGCCTGGCACCCCAATCAGGATGTGCTCCTCCTTCTATTATCAATGTGCAACCCATGTTGAATGCTGAAATCAATACAGAGTCAACAGTGGAATGCTTGCACTGACAGACATTGTGACCTCAATGCACGGCATTCTTACCTCCCAGTGGCACTCCAACCTTACCGCAGCCACTTGACCTGGGTGCATGGCACCTCTGCAGCTCCAGTGCCTCCTGCTCGTATCTGGTAATGATGAGAAGGTGGGGCTGCCCTCCGCCAGTCCACAGCCTCTCAGCATTATTGTGTGCTGTCTTCCCCTGAAAGGAGAGAGGAGCATTGATTAGTCCACCCTGTACTTGCATTGCCATTGTAGCCATGCCACTCCCACCTGAGGAAAACCTTGCAGGGCTCATCCAATTCATGACCCTGGAGCCTCCATACACTCATTCCAAGCAGCCTGGGCTGACTCCCTTGCCCAGATGCTGCCTCCATCACATTTGCCATTCACACTCTAAGACATTCCAAACCCACGAACACTACCACCTAGAAGGACAAGGACAGCAGATACATGGGAACATCACCACCTGGAAGTTCCCCTCCTAGTCACTCACCATCCTGTCTTGGAAATATATTGTCGTTCCTTCACTATCGCTGGGTCAAAATCTTGGAACTCGCCCCCAAACAGCACTGCGGGTGTACCTACACGACATACGGCGGATTCAGAAAGCAGCTCACCACCACCATCTCACGCACAAATGGGGATGGGCAATAAATGCTGGCCCAGCCAGCGAATCCCACATCCCATGAATGAATGAATGAATACAAAAGCAAAATTCTGAGTGGGGACGGGTGCCAGGAGGGTTGGGGGGTGGGGGGGTGGGGGGCACTGCTGTGCTAAGTGACCCAAGCCAACATGGTACTCACTGTTCCCAATTGCAAGAGGTCATTAAACTGCTTGTGACGCTGCACCCAGGTGCGTCTCACCACATTTTGGGAGCTGACCTGTTCTGCCACCTCCTCCCAGGCGTGTTTTGTTAGGTAGGGGGGGTCTCCCCCTCTCATCCCTTGGCACCAGGATCTTGCGGCGTTCTGCCACCTCCTTGAGGAGGGCTGGGAGGCACTCATCCGGGAACCTCGGGGCCAACTGCCCCACTGAATTGCCCTCCTGCTTGGCTTGCTCTCCAAGGATGGTATCCATCATGCTGTTGACCGACATCAGTGGCAGCCTTAGGGTGGCTGCCTGCGCCGTTTTAAATAGGTTGCCGGGACGCCATTGGACCCAGTGGTCATTGACCTCCCACTGCCACTTGCCCCTTCCCGCTGATTTCAGGAGCCGCAACTTACGCCGGCGGGGCCTTAATTGGCTTGCCAGCATAAAATGGCAGCATGGAGCTGATCGTGGGTGGCAATCAGCTCCACGCCCGTCCACGCCCATGCCCACTCCCACTCAGCTCGCCTACCATAAGATAAAACCTGGCCTAGGTGTTTTATGCATAGAAATCCTACTAACCAAAGGAGGAGCAGGTAGTCCCCTTGCTTCCTGTATAGGCCCTGTGTAGCAAACTTCAAAGTTGCTAACATTACAAAAATGAGACCAATTTAAACCCTTATTCCACATACATTCTCAGACAAGTTATTCATCACAAAGACTTCAAAGTATCTCAGATCATCACATTTGATCTTCTAACTGCATGGGCTGAACTATTTTGTGGATGACTGCCAGTTGGCTGGGGTTTAACCAGATGGCATCACAGAATACTTCAATAGAAAAGAGTTACACAGCATTTATTTGAAACTCTGGAGGTAAATGATGAGGGTGTTAAAAAATGAAACATTCGTTTCTACAGCAAACCTGATTTAGATTAACATTTAAGCACTGTGCATGTGCTACAGTGTGCCAGATATTATTTTATATTTGCTTTCAACAACAATATTGAACAACTAAATGAGATGAAGATTATAAAAATGGCTAATAATGGTATATTTGCCTATGTAGGCACCTTGGCATTACACACTGACACTGTTTTACTGCATATTTACTGTTTTATATATGGTATGCCATATATTTGTTCTCATTCATTCATGGGATGTGGGCTTCACTGGCTGGGCCAGCATTTATAGTTGCCCTTGAGAAGCTGGTGTTAGCTGCCTTCTTGAACTGCTGCAGTCCATGTGGTATAGGTATACCCACAGTGCTGTTAGGAAGGGAGTTCCAGGATTTTGACCCAGCGACAGTGAAGGAACAGTGATATATTTCCAAGTCACGATGGTGAGTAATTTGGAGGGGAACTTCCAGGTGGTGGTGTTGCCATGTATATGCTGCCCTTGTTCTTCTAGGTGATAGGGGCCATGAGTTTGGAAGATGTTGTCAAAGGAGCCTTGGTGAATTACTGCAGTGCATCTTGTAGATGGTACACACTGCTGCTACTGTGCATCGGTGGTGGAGGGAGTGAGCGTTTGTCGATGTGGTGCCAATCAAGTGGGCTGCTTTGTCCTGGACGGTGTCAAGCTTCTTGAGTGTTATGGGAACTGCACTCATCCAGGCAAGTGGGGAATATTCCATCACACTCTGGACTTGTGCCCTGTAGATGAAGGACAGGCTTTGGGGAGTCAGGAGGTGGGTTACTTGTCACACTATTCTTAGCCCCTGACCTGCTCTTGTTGCCACAGTATTTATATGGCTAGTCCAGTTAAGTTTCTGGTCAATGGTAACCCCCATGATATTGATAGTGGGGGATTCAGCAATGGTAATGCCATTGAACGTCAAGGGGCGATGTTTAGATTTTCTCTTGTTGGAGATGGTCATTGCCTGGCACTTGTGTGGCACAAATGTTACTTGCCACTTGTCAGCCCAAGCCTGCATATTGTTCAGGTCTTTCTGTATTTGAACATGGACTGCTTCAGTATCTGAGAAGCCACAAATGGTGCTGAACATTGTGCAAGCACCAGCAAAAATCCCCACTTCTGACCTTATGATGGAAGGAAGGTCATTGATGAAGCAGCTGAAGATGGTTGGGCCGAGGACAGTACTCTGAGGAACTCCTTCTGTGATACCCTGGAACTTAGATGGCTGACCTCCAACAATCACAACCATCTTCCTTTGTGCTAGGTAGGACTCGAACCAATGGAAGTTTTCCCCCGATTCCCATTGACTCCAGTTTTGCTAGGGCTCCTTGATGCTACGTTCAGTCAAATGTGGCCTTAATGTCAAGGATAGTCATACTCACCTCACCTTGGGAATTCAGCTGTTTTGTCCATGTTTGAACCAGCACTGTAATAAGGTCAGGAGCTGAGTGGCTCTGGCGGAACCCAGACTGGGCATCAGTGAGCAGGTTATTACTAAGCAAGCGCCGCTTGATAGCACTGTTGATGACCCCTTCCATTACTGTTGATCAAGATTAGACTGATGGGGTGGTAATTGGCCAGGTTGGATTTGCCTGGGAAATTTTCCACATAGCCGGGTAGATGCCAGTGTAGTAGCTGTACTGGAACAACTTGGCTAGGGCTGTGGCAAGTTCTTGAGCACAAGTTTTCAGTACTATTGCTAAAATATTGTCAGGGCCTATAGCCTTTGCACTATCCAGTGCCTTCAGTTGTTTCTTAAAATCATGTGGAGTGAATTGAATTGGCTGAAGACTGGCATCTGTGATGTTGAGGACTTCCGGAGGAACCGAGATGGATCATCCACTCGGCACTTCTACTGAAGATTGGAGCAAATGCTCCATCCTTATCTTTTGCACTGATGTGCTGGGCTCCCCCATCATTGAGGATGGGGATATTTGTGGAGCCTCCTCCTCCAGTGAATTGTTTAATTATCCACCACCATTCATGACTGAATGTGGCAGGACTGCAGAACTCAGTTCTGATCTATTGGTTGTGGGGTCGCTTAGTTCTGCATATCACTTGCTGCTTATGCGTTTGACATGCAAGTAGTCCTGTGTTATAGCTTCACCAGGATGATGCTTCATTTTTAGGTATGCCTGGTGCTGCTCCTGGCATGCCCTCCTGCACTCTTCATTGAACCAGGGTTGATCCCCTGGCTTGATGATAAAAATAGAGTGGGGGATATACCGGGCTATGGGGTTACATATTGTGTTCGAGTACAATTCTGCTGCTGCTGATGGCCTACAGCACCTCATGGATGCTCAGTCTGGAGTTGCTAGATCTGTTTGAAATCTATTCCATTTGGTATGATGGTAGTGCCACACAACACGATGGAGGGTATCCGCAATGTGAAGTTGGGACTTCGTCTCCACAATGACTCTGTGGTGGTCGCTCCTAATGATACTGTCATGGACAGATGCATCTGCAGCAGGCAAGTTGGTGAGGATGAGGTCAAGTATGTTTCTCCCTGTTGTTGGTTCCCTCACCACCTGCCACAGACCCAATCTGTCAGCTATGTCCTTTGGGATTCGGCCATCTCGGTCAGTATTGTTGCTACCGAGGCACTCTTGGTGATGGACATTGAAGTCCTCCACCCAGAGTACATTCTGAGCCCTTGCTACCCTCAGTGCTTCCTCCAGGTGGTGTTCATCATGGAGGAGCACTGATTCCTCAGCTGAGGGAGGGTTGTAAATGGTAATCAGCAGGAGGTTTCCTTTCCCATGCTTGACCTGATGCCATGAGATTTCATGGTGTCCAGAGCCGATGTTGAGGACTCCCAGGGCAATTCCCACCTCCCTGTATATCACTGCGCTGCTGCCACCTCTGCTGGGTCTGTCCTGCCGGTGGGACAGGACATACCCAGGGATGGTGATGGTGGGGGCTGGGACATTATCTGTAAGGTATGATTCCTTGGCGATAACTGTGTCAGGCTTAAAAACAAAAAAAACTGCGGATGCTGGAAATCCAATATAAAAACAGAATTACCTGGAAAAACTCAGCAGGTCTGGCAGCATCGGCGGAGAAGAAAAGAGTTGACGTTTCGAGTCCTCATGACCCTTCAACAGAACTGTCAGGCTGTTGTTTGAATAGCCTGTGAGGCAGCTCTCCCAATGTTGGCATTAGCCCCCTGATGAGGACTTTGTAGGGTCATTTTGCACCGCCATTTACAGTGCCTAGGTCAATGCCGGGTGCTCCATCTGGTTTCATTCCTTTTTTGAAGCTTTGTAGCAGTTTAATACAACTGATTGGCTTGCCATTTTAGAGGGCATTTAAGAGTCAACCACATTGCTGTGGATCTGGAGTCACATGTAGGCCCGACTAGGTGAGTATGGCAAATTTCCTTCCCTAAAGGAAATTTAGTGAAATTTATAGAAATATAAATTTCGTACAGCCTTCTATGACATTAGTGAACCAGATGGGTTCACAACAATTATTTCATGGTCATCATTAGACTCTTCATTCCAGATTTTTATTGAATTTAAATTCCACCATTAGCCATGGCTGGATTTAAACCCAGGTCTCCAAAGCCTGGCAGGGACAATACCACTACACCATGACCATTACCAGTATCAGACAACTTTCTGTTACCCTGGTAAAGGGGATTGTGCTCTCCGCTGGTGGCACCTCCTCTGAGGAGGAAGAAGAGCGGGACAGAAGGGAGATGAGACCAGGTGTCCCAATGCAGCTTTGAGGGGAAGGACCTGTGGGAGGAGGGATGCAGGGCCAGCAGGTAGTCCAAGGCATAAGCGGTCACAGAAGATGCCACTATCCCGCTGCCAGGGTTTACAGACAGCGATGCAGCTACCTCAATATGTCTGAGGTGCAATGCTGAAGGAGGCTCTGCCTCTTCAGGGAGATTGTGACCTCCAAATGTCAGATGGTTGGGCCTGAGATCGCCTCCAACTGTGTGGGTAGACACCCCATGCCAGTGGCTCCGAAGTCCACAAAGGCCCTCAACTTCTATGCCTCCGGCTCTTTCTAGGGGTCATTGTGTGGAGTGCACCAATCAGCTGTCCACAGTTGCATCAAGCTGGTGACAGAAGCTCTGTTCAGGCGGGTAACGACATTTATTTATTTCCGTACGGACGAGACCAGCCAGTTTGAGCGAGCCAAAGGGTTTGAAACAATTGATGGGTTCCCCCTCATCCAGGGTGCAATTGACAGCTTACATGTGGCCTTCAAGGCACCAGCATGTCACCCGGGTGACTTTGTCAACAGGAAGGGCTACCACTCGATGAACGTCCAGATAGCTTGTGACCAGGAGACACAGATTCTGTAAGTCTATGCAAGATACCCTGGCAGCTCCCATGATGCCTACATCCTCAGACATTGCCAGGTGCCAAGGCTATTCAGTGCTCCAGGCCGACTGGATGGATGGCTGCTGGGTGACAAGGGTCTCTGTTGAAAAGGTGGCCTATGACGCCTCTCCACCACCCAAGAAGAGAGGTAGAGCAGTGTTATAATAGGAGTCATACCTTCACAAGGACGCTGATAGAGAGGACCATAGGTCTTCTGAAGATGTGCTTCCAATGCCTGGACCATTCAGAGAAAGCATTACAATACCCCCAGGTGCAGGTGTCACTGATAATGGTTGCATGCTGTGTTCTCCACATTCTGGTACTAGAAAGGGGGGACCCGCTGGAGGAAGGAGATCTTGAGGCAGCTCCACAGGCCACAAAGGATGAATTCAGTGGTGAGTCAGGAGAGGAGTATGGTGGGGAGAATGCTGAAGGCGTGGAGGCAGACCTCGGTAACCTCCAGGGAGATAGGGACACTGGGGATGCCATGATCCAACATTCCTTCAGCTAGGCTACCAAAGATCTGCTTCCACCTCATGCCAGGGCTGCCGCCTCCATCCTGGATGTCTGAAATGACCCTTTCATTTGATCCCAAGTCCGCTCAGTACCTCTGCAATAAAGTATAGAGCCACTCACGTCCAGCTTTAGATCCAAGCATGCCCTGCACCAAAAAAAAGGTGTGGCATACTCCGGCCATTAAGACAAAAGCAAAACTTTTAGAATTTTGACACTCACAACAATCGAACACTATCATATCTGGTATTCATAGCTACACCTGTAAACACATAAACAAAACATAGCAGAAGAGAAGATTAACTGTGAGCATTTCCTCTTGTGCTCATGATGCCTTAAACTGACACTTATGAATGCTGTGCCTTGGTGCCCCTCCCCCGCCCTGCTCACTGGCACCGGCATTGGAGGCAGCACTCCATGAGGGTCATCATTCTCACAATGGAGGATGCAGTGCATTCAGCAATGAGGGTCAACGCAGTGCTTCTGCTCCACATGGACTCCTCCACAACAGAGACCATGGCATGCACACCCTCATGGATCTCCAGAAGATCCTCCCACACATCTCGGACATCCAGCATCTGCCGCCTAATGGATGATTCCAGAGGCTCATCATCTGCCTTCAACTCAGCATTGTCCTGATCCCCAGCAGTCCTCCGACTGCCGGTGCCCTGAGCACTGTCTGCCTCTGCCTGCACCTAGAGCGAGTGTGAAGTGCCCTCACTGCTATGCACTGATCCGGCACTAGCCGAGGATCTAACACCCACTGAGGTGCTGATATCTGCATTGGTGCCTGGTTCAGAGAGTGGGTGTGATGCAGATGCATCTGAAGCCTGGCGGTCCTCTGGCATCAGGGGAGGTTGTTCGGGATCCTTCGTCCAAGTGCATGCTGGCGAATCTAAGGGAGAACAAAAACATGTCATTAGTTTAAGCCATCACACTGTCACTGTGCATGCCAGGCACCCTGGTGAAGCAATGGAGATCTGCATCACGGAGCCCTCGTCTTTCAATGATCAATGGGGGCTCCCATTAATGATGAGACTACACAGAAATGTTTGTACAATCCCATTCTCTCACCTCTGTGCACTGCACTCTTACCTTCATCAGAGACCCTTCCTCTCCAAGACTAGCTGACCGAGGTGGGTGGTGACACTCCAGTCCAAGGCATCCATCTCATACCTTGTCAGGATTAGGAGGTTTGTGGGGCCTCCGCCCGTCCTTGACCTCTTGATGTTGTTATGGCCCCTCTTCTCTTGAAAAGACAGAGGAGCATTGATTAGTCCACTCTCTACCTGCAGCCCCATTGCAGCCTGGCCAACCCCACCTGCAGGGCACATCCAAGTCGTGGCCCTTGAGCCGCAAGGCACTCAGTCCAACCAGCCGGGCTCATCCCCTTTTCATTGTCATTGACAGTTGGCACTCAGATTCCAACACCCCTTAGTTCCACAGGGGGACAGCCAGCCCTTAACACTTCTCCAAACTGAATCCATGCCAACATGGTACTCACCCTTGCTAAGTGCAGTAGATCATTGAATCTTTTGCGGTACTGCACCCATGTGTGCCTCACAACATCGTGGCTGCTGACCTCGGCTGCCAGCTCCTCCCAAGCTTTTTGGTCTGGTGCGGTGGCCTCCTCCTGACACTACCGGAACGAGGGTGTCCTGCCTGGCATCCACCTTCTTCATGAGGACCATAAGGCACTCGTCCGAGAAACGGGGGGGCCGAGTACCCGCCTGACCTGCCCTCCCACCTGACCTCTCCAGCCGCTGGTGAGGCCACTGCTCCAGTCTCCAGACCGCAGAAAGATTCTCCCCTGGCAGCCTTTGGGGGCTATCTCTGCCGATCTTAAATCACCTGCCGGATCGCCATTGGATCCGGCGTCCAACAGGTTCCTGCCTGGCTCTTCCCGACGATTCTGAAGATGCGTTTCACACTGAGGGCGGGCCTTAATTGGCCAGCCAGTGTGAAAACATGGTCGGGGGGGCCGATCGTGGTCGGGGGTCTGTTTCCTGACCACTCCTGGGCCTGCCGATCATGTGTGCCCGACGAAGGAAAAATTCAGGACCAAGTGTAGACTGAAATAGTAATATTGTGAAGGGCAGATACAGGGAAGAGTTTCTGAAGTGTGTTCAGAAGAATTTTCCAGATCAGAATGTTTCTAGTCCAATGAGGAAGGAGGCTTTGTTGGATCTGGTTCTCGGAAACGAGGTAAGTCAAGTGGATCAAGTTTCAGTAGGGGAACAGTTAGGGTACAGTGACCTTAGTATCATTAGGGGTTAGGTTAGCTTTGGAAAAGGACAAGATGCAATCTCGAGTAAGAATGGTTATGTGGGGGAGGGTCAATTCCAATGGGGTGAGGACAGATCTAGTCCACGTAAAGTGAAATTAAAGGTTGGCAGGCAAAACTGTAATGAAACACTGGGCTACCTTCAAAGAGAAGGTTTTGGGCAGTGGTAGAGTACAATCCCACAAAGGAGAAAGATAGGACAAAAAAGGTCACTGGATGCCAAAAGAGCTAGAGAGTTAAGCAGAAAAACCCGAGGTCAGGTTGATAATACAACTGAGAACCAGGCTCAATATATAAAGATTAGAGGGGAAGTGAAAAGGAAATAAGAGAAGCAATGAGACAGTAAGAGGAGAGAGTGGAAACCAGCATAAAAGGGAACCAAAAGATCTTCTATAGGTAATAAAAGGAGGAATGGGGCCACTTAGGGACCAAAAATAGGATTTAGGCACCGAGGCAGAAGAGATGGCTGAGGTTCTAAATTAATACTTTGCATCTGTCTTTACCGAGAACGATGGCGCTGCCAAAGTCATGGTGAAAAAGGAGGTACTTGAGACACTGGATGGCCTAAAAATTGATAAAGATGTTGTATTAGAAAGGATGTGTGTACTTAATGTTGATAGGTCAGCAGGACTGGATCAGATTCATCTGAGGATATCGCAGAAAGGGTGGAAATTGTGGATTTCCTTTCAATCCTCCTTAAGTAGGAAGGTGGCATCAGAGGACTGAAGAATTGCAATTTTTTAACCTTTGTTCAAAATAGTGGTAAAGATAAGCCCAGCAACTCAATGCCAGTCAGCTTAACCTTGGTGGTGGGAAAGCATTTGGAAATAAATGGGGAGGGCTGGCAGGAGGAAAGGAAACCTGATGTAAATTACCTGCCAAATCCAAAAGAAAGATGGTTAATATTAAGGGTGATCAACCAGAAATGTGGTGGTCCCACGTAACGTGGGAAGAGAAGTGTGAAGTGAGACATTTTGGTTGGAAGAACAAGTAGAGAAATATAAAATAAAGGATGCGATGCTAATTCTGTGGAGGGACCTGGGAGTATATGCACACAAATCATTGAATGTGGCAAGGCAGGTTGAGAAACTGGTTAATAAGGTGTACAAGACCTTAGGCTTTATAAATAAAGGCCTGGAGTACAAAAGCAAGGGAGTTATTGTGATCCTTATATTTGGCCTCAACTGGAATACAGTGTCCAACCCTGGGCACTACACTTCAGCCAGGATAAGAAGGCATAAGAGAGGGTGCAGAAAAGATTCACAAGAATGGTTCCAGGGTTGAGAGACTTCAGGTATGTAGCTAGATTGGAATAACTGAGACTGTTCCTCTTAGAGAAGGGAAAAGTGGTTGGAGGTCTGATAGAGGTGTTCAAAATCATGTGGGATCTGGGCAGAGTAGATAGGGAGAAACTGTTCCCACACGGGAAGATCAAGAACTAGGGAATTTCAATGTTTTAAGATGAATGGCAAAAGGACCAAAGGCAACATGAGGAAAAATTATTCCATGCAACGTGTGGTTAGGATCTGGAATTCACGCCTCGGGGGAATCAAAGCCAATTGTGTCTTTTGACGGGAATTTGGATAGTTAACCAAACAGAAAAAAATTGCAGGACAATGGGGAAATGATGGGGAGTGGGACTAGCAGAGTTGCTGTTGGTGAGAGCTAGCACAGCTAGGACTGACCAAATAGCCTCCTTCTGTGCTGTAACCATTCTATGATTCTATGGTGCCCCACTAACCTGTGCCAATTGCTAAAGCTTCTTGGAAACATACTTTGTTGAATATTGCTTTGACTTTGAGGGTAGCTGCTCCTGCCCCTCTTCTGGCATTCAGCTCTTGATTCCATGTTTGGATCGAGGCTGCGATGAGGTCTGGAGCCAAATGTTTGTGGCAGATCTCAAATTGAACATTGGTGAGCAGTTAATGGATGAGCAAGTGCTTGATGGTGCTATTGATTAGTCGTTCCATCATTTTGTTGATGATTCGGCAAAGGTTGACAGGGCAATAATTGACCGACCAGCTTAGATGTATACTGCTTTCTATTGATAGGACATGCATGACAATTTTTCACTTTGTTAGCTATATACCACTGTCAACTGATACACTGGAATGGTTTGGCTAGGAGGCCAGTCGGTTCTCTTACACAGGTCTTCAACACTGTGTTCATTGAACTCAGGCATTATTTAGTTTCAAGTGGATTAGATTGAATTGGCTGTACATTGATGGTGGGAATCTCAGGAGCAGTCAAATGGGATTGTTCATTTGACATTTTTGATTACAGAATTTTGCAAACACTTCATACTTGTCTTTTGCATGCTGAGCTCAGTCACAGTCGAGGATGACGATGTTCACGGAGACTTTGTTTCCCCATAGTTGCTCATTTATCCACCACCACTCTTGAGCGGATGTTGCAGGGTTTACAAAGCTTTGCTCCGATCCAATGATTGTGGGTTTCCAGGCTGTCTATATCCTGCTGCTGTTGGCAATGCAGGCTGTTCTTTGTTGTAGCTTCACCAGGTTGATGCCTCATTCTAAGGTGTGTCTGGTTCTGCTACTGGCATGTCCTTCTAAACACCATGTTGAATCCAGATCAATAACAGCATAGCCATGTCTTGATGCTGATGGAGGAGAGAGGGCCAATCAACTTCATAAAAAACAAATTACCTGGTGTTATCACATTGTTGTTTGTGGAGTTTTCTGTGGGCAAATTGGCTGCAGTATTTCCTATTTTGGAACAGTGACTGCACTTCAAAATTACTTAATTGGCTGTAAAGAAATTTGAGACATCTGATGGACTTGAAAAGTGCTTTATTAATGCAATTCTTCCTTTCTTTTAAGTATAGGACCATGAGGCTGTAGAATATGGTGGTATCCAACGTTGCTGCTACTATTGGCCCATCGTGTTTCATAGTTGCCAGATCTGCCCTTCGCCTAAATTGTAGTTAAAGGTCAGACCTTGAGTCAAGTGCTCCATTTTCTCACCTGCTCACCCTGGAACTCATGTCTGTTTCTCTACTCCCTCTTGTGTCCCCTGGCCACTTAAATATAACATGGCCAATAGCTCTCCTGTTGGCCTGCTGCTCTGCTTTCCCATCAATCTTACCGTCCCTTGCCACTACTGAACATTGCTGGATTTCTCCATCTCAGGGTATTGAGTATTTTCAGATCTCCCACTCACTACTGGGCCTCCTGCAATATGGCTGTCCTATAATTGTGCAGTCTTTCTAGTTCCCTACCCCATTTCTGTCTCCCAGGCTGCAGAAGAACCACTTGCTGCCATTTGGGCCAATCCCAATCTCACGTCTGTCTAACCTCATGTATGTTTATTTCAGTCTATTTGCTAGCTGGTTGCAGCATGGCTGTTTCGATTTAGTTAGCTTTGTCTTTGATTTTTCTTTCTTTGTTCTGTAACCTTCAACCTGAGTTCCCTCTTAACCTGCTGCCTCTGCACCATGGCAGCCTCCTGGTACTGTCCTTCTGTCCCTTCTGTAACTCCCTCCGTCCCAGCATGAATTTATTTATGTGTAAAAAGTTAATCTATCTTTTTGCATTCTAATAATCTACTTCACCTCCTTTCATTTCCCACCAAAACATTACTGCATCATCTACCAACTAATCCCTAACATATTCTTCGATTCATTTCAGCATTGCCTCAGGTGATCACCTAAGGCACTCTTGCTTCTGAGTCAGAAACTTGTGGATTCAGGTTCCACACTTGAGCACAAAATCTAAGCTGGTTTCTTGCATATTCTAGTTGCACCTTTGAAGGTGCTGTCTTTTGGTTAAACTGGGGCTCTGTCTGCCCTCTCACTTACTCTGTGTTCTTGTTGTCTCTTGGCTTCCAGACGTGTTAGTCACCATTTAAATTTGTAAAGATCAGTAACTCCTTATGTTAAACTTTACCATGCTGTCTAGTTCAAAAGAAAAATTACATTGAGCTGGTTAATTCAATTTCACCTCAGTCTCTAGTGTAGCTTTGAAATATGGCCCCCTGGAGCACTTACACATAACTCATTAGTTCCTAGCTAAGTAGTTGCTAGCTATTTACAGATATTTTCATAGAATGCAACAATATATAACAGCACTATTTTGAAGAAGAGCAGGAGGTGGCGTCCTGGCCAGATCTACTCTTCAACCAACATCACTAAAAGATAAACCAGCTGGTCGTGATCACATTGCTGTTTGGGGGTGTGCAAAGTGGCTGCTGAATTTCCTACATTATAATTGTGATTACACTTCAAAAGTGTTTAATTGGCTGTAAAGTGTAGTGAGATATCCTGAGGTCAGGAATGGCACTAAATAAGTGCAATTTCTTTCTTCCTTCCTTATAAATCCATTGAGTAATACATGGGTAAAAAATTTATATTAGTGATACATGGGTAAAAAATTTATATTAGTGATACATGGTGATTTGACGTTACAGGATTTTCTATGTTTTTTCTCACTATATTTTCTGATGAAGGAGGACTAGTTTTCCAGTTATTATCCTGTCTACTAGTCTTTTCAAATTGTTCTCTATTTACAATAACCTGCCAAAGTTTTGATTGTTAGTGACATTTGGGAAATAAACATATTTTAGTCCAACTGTTTGATGTTGTTGTGGCAGCAGTGAGCACAGTTCCAGTTGGCAACGGCGTGTGAATCCAGGCAAATTATTTAATCAGCAGTTTTCACAATTTTACTATCCTACTTGTCCAGACATTTGGAGAGAAAGCTATGTGATTTGACTCATCCACTGGCCTCGGAGCTGCCATTTTGTTCTAAAATCCCTACGGTTCTAGATCATCTTTTTTTCAGTCACTTCATCTTTTAGTGCAAAATGCATTAGAAACAAATTAGATTTCGACAGAGCCAATTTACCAAAAAAAAATTGGAAGAAATGAAGAGCAAATCTGATTCCAATGAACTGTCACATTGTTTTATGGTTTTATAGCAGCTGTGATATTCTGATATCTTCCTTGATGTCCTGCAAATTTACATTATCTTGTACTTGTGCCTATTTTTGCGAACTGACTAGGCATGTTGGAGCTTATACCATTGATCTAGTCTCTCACTCAATTCTACCATGATAAACTGGGTACAATAGTCTTCCCACTGGCAAAGGTGAAGGAACTGCACCAAGGCTCCATTCTATACTGGTCTCACAGGTTTCAGTGGGAGTATAGCTGTCTTTTCTCACCTCAAGAAGTTGAATTGGTCCTGGCTTAACCAGCTTCACTTAAACAGATAATTTGATCATTATCGCATCGCATCAGTAAGGGATGCGTGAAGGGACAGGCAACTATGCCTGAGTGAGACAGTGACCGAGTGAATAGCGAATCAGGTTCACGTGGGAATTCGGTGCACAGGGGAAAGAGGTGTGGTGTACATAAAAATTATTCCAAATTAATTAAGTGAGTAATTGAATTAAGTTAACGAAGTAACATAAGTAACAATGGCTGAACAGGTGTTATGTTGCAGCTGTGGAATGTAGGGTATTTGGACACCAAGGCGATCCTGGGCAAACACGTTTGCAGAAAATGTAAGCAGCTGGAGGAATTCTGGATCAGGATTATTAATCTGGAAGCCAAACTGCAGACACTGCGCAACACAAGGGAGGAGAAGAAATACCTGGATACTTTGTTCTAGAAGACGGTCACGCCTCTTAGGACAGGATCGTCTGTTTTGGTCAGCAGCGAAGGACAGGAAGATGTGACCATGAGTGAGACAGGAAATAGGAGTGAGCAGACAGTAGTGGAGGAGCAATTGTCAAACAGGTTTGAGCTGCTCACAACCTGCATGGGCAAAAGCAAGATCTGCAAGGTGTATGAGCAGGCTGGCCATGGCACCATGGTACAGGAAGCTGTTCAAACTGGGGGATTAAACAGGAGTCTGGTCATAGTAAGGGACAATATCATGAGAAGAATTGACATTGTTCTCTGCAGCAAAGAGCGAGAATCCAGATAGCTGTGTTGCCTGCCCAGTGCCAGGGTTCGGGACATCCCCTCAGGGCTGGAGAGGAATTGCCGTGGGAAGGGAATGATCCAGTCATCACAATACATGTAGATACCAACAACACAGGCAGAACAAGGAAGGAGGTTTTGCATAGTCAATATGAGAAGCTAGGTACCAAATTAAGAATCAGAAGCTCAAAGGTAATAATCCCTGGAATATTAACTGAGACATGTGCAAATTGGTATAGGGTAAATAAAATTATAGAGATGAATGCATGGCTCAAAGGCTGGTGTGGGAGATGTAATGACCGATGCAGTTGGTAAGGCGGAGTTATTTAAAAATCCCAGAGGATTTAACAACTGCCATAATCAATAATTTTAGGTGTTATGTTTGAGATACAACTCTAAACTCAGGAATCAGACCACTAGCTCTCAAGGTTTTACATTAAACTAAATGAAACATGTTATTAATTACACGGGTTAAAGTATATACACATGGCTACAAATTACTACTATCATAACTTTTAACAAATTCCCAAACTAATCTCCATAAAGGCAACAGCAACCCATAGACTTAACCAAAACACCAGGCAAAGCATTTTCACCTTACAAATTCAGAATGAGGTTCTTTCCACTGTGGAGCCAGTCAGAGGCTTGCAGCTGCCTTTTGATCTTACATTGCCTCTGCCTGCAGACCCGAAAACTACTGAAGTTATACCTACCACCACTGATTGAATTCAAATTCTCATTGTATCACCAGTCTCTTTGAACTTTACCTTTTAACAATGGAACCCCTTTCATTAGTAATATAAACATATGGCTTGGTAGCTGCTAGCAAGGCGTCAAGTTTTCACTCCACTTCTGGAATGCTGTCTTCAAAAAATGCCAATACATTCTACCTCCCTGTTTACATCACAAGTTAGCATATATCAAAGCACCCAGACTATTTGGCTTTAATCCAATTAAGACATACCTGCAGACCAAACCTCTATTTTAAAAGAAAAATATTTTCCAAAATGTTATTTCGTTAATAGCTTCACGACAGATAAGTGGGTTCCAGTTCATGGGGCACTGGCATCATTACTGGGGAAAGTGGGGGCTGTACTGTTGAGTTGGTCTATACCTGAACCGTACAGGGATGTGTGCTCTTCTAAATTGTGTGACTAGAGAGGTAGAGAGGGCTTTAAACTGAACAAGTGGGGTGAGGGATCAAGTTTGTATACATGTGGCAAATCAAGTGGTAGATACAAGACAGGAGACCATAATAGTAATGTGGGAAATGAGGGTCATAGAATAGCAGGAAGGGACAGAGATAAAACCCAAGAATACAGCAGTAGTCAAGACTAGGTGTTACAAAGGTAAACAAAAAATACAAAACCAAAGGCTCTGTATCTGAATGTGTGTAGCATTCATAACAAAGTAAATAAATTGATAGCATACATTGAAGTAAATAAATATGATCTGATAGCCATTCAGGAGATATGGCTGCAGGATAACAAGGGTTCTGTCCTGAATATTGAGGGGTATATGATATTCATGAAGAATAGGATGGAGGGGTAGCTCTGTTGATCAAGGATGGCATTGGTGCAATAGTTAGAGATGATGTTGGTTCAGGAGGTCAGGATGTAGAATCGGTTTGGGTGCAGAGGAGGAATAGTAGGGGAAAGAAGTGACTAGTGGGAGTGGTCTACAGGCCCCCTAACAGTAACCACAAAGTGGGACAAAGTATTCAAGATGAAATATTGGGTGCTTATGATAAAGAGATGGCAATAATCATGGGTGACTTTAATCTACATATAAACTGGAATAATCAGATTAGCAGTAGTAGCCTGGATGAGGGGTTCATAGAGTGTTTTCGAGATAGTTTCGTCTGGAACCAACCAGAGAGCAGGTTATATTAGACTTGGCATTATGTAATGTGACATCATTAATTAATGACCTCAGAGTTAAGGCACCCCTAGGTAGCAGCGACCACAATATGATTGAATTTACATCCAGTTTGAAAGGGAAATGAGTGGGTCCAAGACTAGTATTTTAAACTTAAATAAGGACAACTATGTGGGCATGAAAGCTAAGCTAGTTGAAGTGAACTTGGATACTAGGCTAGGGGTTAGATCAAGAGAGTGGTGCCAGAGGACTGGAGAATTGATAACATTCCACCTTTGTTCAAAAAAAGGTTGTAAGGGTAAGCCCAGCAATTACAGACCGGTCAGTTTAACTTCTAAGATAAAAGCAAAAAACTGCAGATGCTGGAAATACAAAACAAAAATAAAAATACCTGGAAAAACTGAGCAGGTCTGGCAGCATCTGTGGAGAGGAGCACAGTTAACGTTTCAAGTCCATATGACTCTTCAACAGAACTAAGTAAAAATAGAAAAGAGGTGAAATATAAGCTGGGTTAAGGGGGTGGGGGGAGGGGGGTGGTGAGGTGGGACAGGTAGAGCTGGATAGAGGGCCAGTGATAGGTGGAGATAACCCCAAAAGATGTAATAGACAAAAGGACAAAGAGGTGTTGAAGGTGGTGATATTATCTAAAGAATGTGCTAATTAAGGGTAGAAAGCAGGACAAGCAAGGTACAGATAGTCCTAGTGGGGGTGGGGTGGGGTGAAGGGAAGAGATCGAAATAGGCTAAAAGGTAGAGATAAAACAATGGATGGAAATACATTTAAAAATAATGGAAATAGGTGGGAAAAGAAAAATCTATATAAATTATTCGAAAAAAATTAACTTCTGGTGGGCAAGATTCTGGAAACAATTATTCGGGATAGAATTTGTCGTCACATGGAAAAATATGGGTTGATAAGGAAGAGCCAGCATGGATTTCTAAAGGGGAATTCATGTTTAACTAACTTGCTAGAGTTTCTTGAAGAGGTAACAGAAAAGGTCGTTGAGGGTAATGCTGTTGATGTGGTGTACATGGTCTTTGATAAAACATTTGACACAGTGCCACACAATAGGCTTGTGAGAAAAGTTATTGCTCATGGAATAAAAGGGACAGTAGCAACATGGATACAAAATTGGCTGAAAAATAGGAAGCAAAGAGTAATGGTCAATGGATATTTTTTGAGCTGGAGGAAGGTTTGTAATGGGGTTCCCCAGGGGCTGGTACTGGGACCCTTACTTTTCCTGATATATATTAATGATCTTGATCTTGGTGTGCACGTGACAATTTCAAGGTTTATGGATGATATGAAGCTTGGGAGTGTTGTGAACTGTGAGGACAGTTTAGGACTTCAAAAGGACATAGACAAGTTGAAGAGGTGGGCAGATGGGTGACAGATGGAGTTCAATGCGGAGAAGTGTCAGGTGAAGCATTTTGGTAGGAAGAACATGGACAGATAATATAAAATAAGGAGTGAAATTTTGAAGGGGGTGCAGGGGCACAAAGACTTAGGTGTATATGTGCATAGATCATTGAAGATGGCAGGACAGGTAGATAGAGCAGTTAATAAAGATATAGTATCCTGGGCTTTATTAATAGAGGCATAGAGTATAACAGCAGGAAAGTTATGCTGAATTTATACAAGACACTGGTTAGACCTCAGCTAGAATATTGTGTACAGTTCTGGGCACCATATTATAGGAAGGAAGTGAATGCATTGGAGAGAGGGCAGAAGAAGTTTAGAAGAATAGTCCCAGGCATGAGAAACCTCAGCTCCTCCGTTGAGAGAGTAGCAACTCTCAGGGAGAGGCAACTCTAGGGACAGAATGAGGAGTTCCTGGGGTTGCGCTCAGACCTGCAAACCTCACGCAGGCAATGACCTCAGGAGGTCAGTGCCAGTGTGGGAGATGGATGACGCACCCAGTATCCCAGCTAGGTGCCTGTCCATCAATAGCGAGCATGGGGTCAAAAGCAACCTCACGTTGGCACATGAGCTGCTTGTCATCTCTGCGGGTTCCTCTCAGGGCTCTCTGGATGATGGCTGCAGCTCCTCCGCCCCTCTGCCAATGACCGTGGCATCTGATGAGGCTGTGATGACTACAAAGAGGCCAGCCTTGGCACTGGACACGCCCTCCCAGGCAGTGCTAGCCCAGGCTGTGCTAGCCAGGGGACGACCACCAAGGTCATTGCTGTAGTGTGGCCGAGTTGTACTATTAATAATAAAGTTGATCTGCAGACACTTCTTAGGTGGAAACATTGGGCTGAATCTTCTGGCTGACGTCAGCGCTTAAAATGTCATACGCTGATGTCGCGCGAGCGTCCTGACATCAGTGCGCGGCGTCAAGATGTTTCGGTCGGCGGGCGCACCCGCCATTAATTAAAGGCCTCGTTAAGGCCATTAAGTGACCATCGACCAAGATTTTGAGAGGCCTGTGCGAACTTCGGGTCGGCGCATGGGCCCAACGGGCAGGCGGGTAGGTGATTTTTTCACAAACCTCACCCAGTGGCAGGGTGAAGTTTGATTTCGGTTTTAAAAAAGTTTACTAAAGTGTTTGTGTACTTCATTAACATGTCCCAACTCGTGTGACATTTTCACACCTATCTTTACGTCACCTGCAAATTTAGCTACCATGTCTTCACTCCCCTCGTCTAAGTCATTGATATTGGCTGTTAAACACTTTGGGACACCCTGATTTTGTGAAAGGCTCTATATAAATCCGAGCATTTCTATTTTTTTTTTGATTGGTTACAGTTATATAATTTATGATAGATGATTACCCATGTATGGATGTGAAGTATGCTAGTGATGCTCAGTATGATCTCATTCCAAACCAGAGAATTGGGCATTGAGGTAAACTGGGAATTTAGAAAAGTGAATTGGGTGCAGTGCACAGCATGAGAAGAGAAGGAGATTTTGAGGAGGCAGGAAGGAGAGCATAATTCAGGAAGTGGGCTGGAGAGCATTTATAGAGCTGTTTCAAATGCAGATGAGAATTATATTTTATAAGACTGTATGCAAAGAGTAAAGTTTTATGGGAAAGTTTAATGAAGTTGATCTTATAAGCTTTTTGGTATGTTTGTTTTGCTAGCAATGCTGATCTAAAACTAGATGGATCACAGTTCATACAGTTATGTAGGGATCAGACATGTCACTACCATTCTGTGCTTAACCAGTCAGAGTTTACAAGGGTTTAGCGGAGGTGGGCCTCTCTTGTATAGTACTGTTGGGTGGGCTTGTACCATTTCAGATGGAACTTAAGTGCCTACCTCATACTGCCAGAGAATCTGGCACCCCACTGCTATCAGGGGATCATGGGGGTGTTGCTTGGGGGAGGGGGGAGGTGGGGGGGGAGGGGTGGGGGGGGGTGGCGTGGTGGTCATGGGAGGAAGTGAGAGGCATAATTGGTCCCAAGTAGGAAAATGGAGAAGTTGACAAATGAGGGGATGAAGGAAAGAGGGAAGGACGAGGGGAGGAGGAATAGATTAGTGGGGAAGGAAATGAAAAGAGGGGAGGAGAAGAGGGTGGAGAAGAGAAATGGAGAAGGTGGATGGATGAGAAAGTTTTTTTTTGCAAAAATCTACTTAATTCATAAAATATCTGAACCAACGTTACAAAATATTTCAAAATGGCCAGTACAAAAAGCGCACTCATAAGTTTTCCACATAGATCATGAGGTGCTTCAATAAAATTAAAGAACATTACAAACATTGCAACATGGTCATGACAGACAGTCAGACAGTGTGGTGGCATTTAAATTACCTGCATAGATCATGTTGCACTCTGAGGTGCTTCAATACAATTGTGATACATCTAGTATTCACTGCATACATTCAGTGTGAGTCATACAACCTAAGGGGTTTATACTATTCCCAGCCCCTTGGTGCACAATGGCTGAAAGGTATCAGGCAGTGACCTTTTCCCATTGCACCTTTACGGCGGCTGCCCCAAGCTTTAGTGTGTCCCTCAGCATGTAGTCCTGTCCCTCAGCATGTAGTCCTGGACTTGGAATATGCCAGTCTGCAACACTCGGTCAGGGACAACTGTTTGGGAGACCAGCAAATTTAAGGTTGGCCAAAGAGTGTCTTTCACCGAGTTGAGTCCATTTCTCTTCTCCACCCTCTTCTCCTCCCTTCTTTTCATTCCCTTCCCCACTAATCTATTCCTTCTCCCCTCACCCTTCCTTCTTTCCTTCACCCCCTGCAGCTCATCCAGCTGCAGTTGATGTTTGTCTCAGTGTGTGTCCATGGGAATAGCCCATAGAGCACAGAGTCCTGTGTCTCAGAACTGCTCGGATGAACCTCGACATGAATCACTGCAACTCTCTCCAGACCTTCTTTGCAAAGGTGAAGGTGAAGGTGAACAATGGTCTCTTCCCCACCACAGCCATCTCGAGAGCAATGTGTGGAGGGGGTGGGACTCCTGGCATGTAGGGGAAGGCCTTTCTCACCACCAGCCAAGCTACGTCTTGGTGTTTATTGAAAACTTCTGGCAATGAGTCATTCTGCCAAATGACTGACAGACCGCTCAGGGAACCATCTGACAGGATCCACCATCTCCTTTTCCCACAGGGCCTCTAGGATGTTAAGTGCCAACCACTGCCTGATGGGCTTGTGGTCAAAGGTGTTTCTCTGCATAAATCTTACCGTGAGGGACAGGTGGTACGGCATGGTCCAACTCCTTGGAGTGTTCCTCAGCAGCATGGTCAGACATATCCTTCACAACACTGGGGACAGGTAGAGCCTCAGCACATAGCAACACTTGGTGTTTGTGTACTGAGGGTCTATGCACAGCTTGATGCAGCCACAAACAAAGGTGGCCATCAGGATGAGGGCAATTTTGTGCATGTGTTTTTCCCCCTTTATCTAGAGGTTTGTACATCATGTCCCTGAGAACATGGTCTATTTTTGACCTCCAGATAAAGCGATAGATGGCTCGGGTGATCGCCACAGCACAAGAGTGCAAAATGGGCCAGACCCGCCCAGCACAGCAACACCAAGAGTGCCTCACGCCTGATGACCAGGTTCTTACCTGCAATGGAGAGGGAGCGTTGCTCCCATATGCCCAGTTTTCTTTTCACCATAGCCACTCACTCCTAGTTTCTATCACATGCCCTGGTCCATCCAAACCATATCCCCAGCATCTTCAGGCAGTCTGATCTGATGGTGAAGGGGAAGGAGGATCGGTCAGTCTAGGTCCCAAAGAACATAGCCTCGCTTTTGTCACAATTTACCTTGGCTCGTGAGGCCAGTTTGAACTGGTCGCAGATGTTGATCAGCTTTGCACCGACAGCGAATCTGAGCAGAAGACGGCAACATTGTGCATGTACTTGGAGGCTTTGACCTGATTGCCTCCACTGCCTGGGATAGTCATTCCTCTTATGCCCGGATCCTTCCTGATGGACTCAGCAAAGGGTTCTATGCAACACGCAAACAGGACAGGGGAGAGAGGGCAACCCTGCCTGACTCCAGATTTAATTGGGAAGCTTTCTGATTCCCGCCTATGGATTGAAATTGTGCTACAGAACAGTTGGATCCAATTGGGGATTCACTCCCCAAACCCCATTTTGGAGAGCACATCCACCATGTAGGTGTGCAATATTCTGTCAAAGCCCTTCTCCTGGTCCAGGCTGATGAGTCAGGTGTCCATACCCCTGTCCCATACAAAGGCAGTTGTATCCCTGAGTAGCGTGAGGCTGTCAGAGATTTTCCTGCCAGGTACAGCGCAGGTCTGGTCAGGGTGGATCACCAACTCCAGAGCTAACCTGACCTGATTAGTGATGACCTTGGACAGAATATTATAGTTCACATTCAACAGTGAGGTGGGTGAGAAAGATTGAGAGAAGAGAGAGGGGGACAAGGGATAGCAGGAGAAGGAGGAAGAGGAGACTGTTCGGTAAGGTTGATGGATGTGCCTTCTTATAACTGTGACTAAGTGTACTGGTTCCTTTTTATACAAAGTAAAAAGGCTGGTTTCCCTATGTAAAATTATAAATCATTCTCTGAGACCCTTTGCACCAGGTATTTTTGCTGGGAAATGTTTTTCCTCATTTGCATAGACTTATAATACCCCCAGTCAAATGCAGATGCAAAGCATAACCAATGCATACCTAAGATAATTAAATTGCCTTGAACTTGGATGTACTGGTGGATTCAGGTCCATATGGGCAGAGTGCACTTTGGAAGCACAATACCTGACTTGCGTTCTAGTGGACTGGATGGAAAGAACTCTCAAATTAGACCTGCTCACCCGTTCTTTCCCCATGGTCCTGTAAGTTTCTCATTTTCAGCATTTATTCAATTTCCTTGTGAAAATTACTATTGAATCTGCTCTAACCACCCTTTCAAGCTGTGCATTCTGGATCTTAACAATTCACTGCCCCCAGAAAATTCTTCTCATTTCGCTTCTATTCTATGGTTATAATTGCCACTGTCATTTTAGAATGGATCTGCACAAAGCTACAGAAGATGTATGGTAGAAATATCAGTACACCTGAGCAGCTGGACAAATTTGTAATTACATCAAGGAACCCAACCAATGTACGTTTCTTTTTCCACAAGGAAAGAGGCATAGTTTATGATCTAATGAATCATATGCATGATATATTGATACATAACTGAAAAATGTTCTCTGTTACTACAGGCTGCTAAATTGATATACTTTGTTACCAGCTGTGGGGGCATGAAGTAATAATTCAGAAGATGTCTAAATGGGAGGTGGGTGCTGTAAAAAATAAAGGCAATCTATGAGTCTTAAAAAAATCCATTAAAAAGTAATATATTTTATTCCAGTCCTGCTACTATAATTGGGAATGATTTTCAGTTCTACTGTTCCTCCAGGTTGTTGATAGCATTGATAAAACAAAGAAAAGAGTGCTAGTTGAATTAGCTGTTTTTTTTTTGTTAATCCAAGGGCAGAATATTGCGCTCGTCGGGTGGGGTGCACCCGACCCAAGTGGGCAAGCATCCCGATGTCTTCGAGTGCTTGCACTATATTTCGGTTGGCGGGTGCGCGCTAAACTCAACACAAACAATTAACAGGGCAATTAAGCCCATTAATGGCACAATTAATCGGGATTTTTTGTTGCCCATCCACAGTTACGGTTGGCAGGTGGGAGAATCAGCCAGGTTGCCGTTGCATTTTTCAGGAAACCTCATACAGGGGCGGGACAGGGATGAGGTTTCCGCTATTAAAGAAAAGAAACAAAAGTGTATGGACAGAATATGCATCTTGTGAATCATTCCGATGCGTGGGCACTTTTTTCGGGATTTTAAAATCATTTTTATTGCAATTAAATTCTCCAGCTCCCTGAGGCAGCTCTCTGCCTTCAGGGAACTTTGACTGCGCGCTCCCCAGTGCCGTGCTGACTGCTGCACTCGCCCTCACCCCGCCCCTACCCCAGCAGAATGAGCTTCTCAGCCAGTGTGAAATCGCGGTCAGGGGCTGATCATGGTTGGGGGTGCGTTCCCCAGCTGCTGATCGCGTGCGCCCGCCAAACTAAAAATCCTGCCCATGCTCTTATTCAATATTAAATAATATTATTGAGAGGATTTTTGTGGGGTCCGAACACCACTCTGTGCTATTATCTGTTGGAGGCATTACTTTGTCCAATTGTGTGGTGCTTGCTGCTTCTGACTTGTGTTGGAATTATTTATACTTCTGGGATGAGTAAACATACTGGTAAGCATTACAGCTGTGACATGTAGTGCCCTGAACTTCTATGTTACTTGTGCTTTTATAAATATGTATTGCAACTGTGGCTGAAAAGTCCTCTGCCTGAGCTGTACACCTGAGATAAGGTACACTGAGATCCAGGTCTTGGCTTGATCACATTTGCTTTTCCAGTACCTGGACCGCACTGGTTGCCCAGATAAGGTAATGAAATACATGTGGAGGGGCCACAAATGCTGCCTTCAGAGAAAGATGTACTATTTCAAACTCTGTTTGCTTTCGCTCAGACCTGAGAGCTCTGAAGGCAGAGTTTTTAACTCAGTGGGCGGGTGCCTACCCAACCCGATCGGACGCAAAATCACGGGAGGTGATGTCAGGCGAGCGTAACAACCTCATCTCGTTCCCGTGTGATATTTTGGTCGGCAGGCGCGTGCAAACGTCAGAAACGTGCCTGCCAACAATTAAGAGGCCAATTAAGGTAATTAAAGGTGCAATTATCTCCGATTTTTCGCAGCCTTATTGTTGGCGGACTGGTGAATCGGCCTGGCGGACTTTACATTTTTCATCAAGCCTCATCCAAGGTCGGGATGAGGTTTCCGTTATTAAATGAAAGAAAAATAAAAATCTATGGATAGCTTTTTTATCGTGTATATGTTTTGATGACTGATTGTGATGCTTGCACATTCTTTCCCTGATTTTAAAAACTTTATTTAACGCTCTTCAGGCCTTCAGCTCCCTGAGGCATCTCTCTGCCTTCAGGGAGCTTTCTGTCAGTGTTCAGCCACACTGATGTCAGCACCCATTCTCCTCCTGCCCGCACCCTGGCAGTGCTGAGCAGTTCAGTGTGCATTTCATGTTAGCTGGCTGTTAGTCGACAAGCCAGTGTGAAATCACAGTCGGCGGTCCATTCCCTGGCCGATTGCACCCGCCCGTTGACCTAAAACATCTGCCCTGAGAATAATGGAACACACTCGGACATCTGAGCTAGATATTAAAATTTATCAGGTCACCCAGGCATCAAAAGTCAAAATCACTACAACGCTCTGCTCTACTATTGACAAAATAGCACCAAACTATGGCACAAGAAGTTACACATGCAATGATTCTCAAGCGGTTGTCTCTTGTTGACTCTCGCCCCTTCAATAACTGACCAGGTTATTCTTCCCTCTGACTGTAGCAATGGGGTTACTTTAACAATCACTTTTCTTACCATTTTTTGCAACAAGTTTTAAATAAGGTCTTCCTATTAGCCAGCTCTCAGTTTCTCAAAGTAAGCTGGTTAATTTGGTCAAGTTTCTGTACAACTGGCTCAGACAAACACTATTCTGTATTTCACCTAAAATGTTGATGCCTCTGGTCTGGATAGATTTGCACAGGCCTCAATGGCAGTTTTCATTCAAGTTCTCTTAAATTGGCCAAATGCTACAAAGGAAAAAACACTTGGACATTTGGACAGTCACTGCTGTTTTTATTTAGCTATTTATCTGCACTGACTGCAATGATGCTTGTCCTGCCTGTTTGCCTGCTCTCTTAATGATTTGTATATCCATTCATGGGATGTGGGTGTTGCTGGCAAGGCCAGCATTTGTTGTACATTCCTAATTGCTCTTAAGGAGGTGGTGGTGAACCTCCTTCTTGAACCAGTGCAGTCTGTGTGATGAAAGTGCTCTCATGGTGCTGTTATAGAGAAGGAGTTCCAGGATTTTGATGCAGCGATGAAGAAGAAATAGCAATATGTTTCCAGTCAGGATAGTTGTGTAATTTGGAGGGGAACTTGGAAACAGTAATCACCACGTGATCACCATATTTGGACCAAGACTGGAATGAAGTCTGAAGCCAAGTGGTTCTGGCAGAACTTAACCTCAGCATCAGTGAACAGGTTAGTGCTGAACATGTGCCATTTGGTGACAATACTGACATTATCTTCACTTCGCTGGTGATTGAGAGTACACTGATGGGGTAGTATTTGGCCTGAATGGATTCGTGCTGCTTTTTGTGCACAATACATAATGGGGCAATTTTCCACTTTGTTGAGTTGATGCCAATGTTGATGTTGTACTTGAATAGCTTGATTAGAGCCAAGGCTCATTCTGGAGCAAAGGTATTCAAAACTGGAACTGAGTTGTTGTCAGGTCCCATAGCCTTTGCTGTATCCATTGCACTCAGCCATTGCTTGATATCATGTGGAGTGAATCAAATTGGCTGAAACACCAGCATGTAAATAGTAAACAGGTAGTAAGAAGTGGGGTGGGGCCTTCTAGGGACAAAATGGATAAAAAAAATGCTTAGAGGCACAGGACAAGACTAGAATACTTAATGAGTACTTTGTATCAGTCTTTACAAAGGAAGAGAGTGCTGACAAAACATCAGTAGAAGGGAAGATGGTAGAGGTAATGTGTGGTAACTATGGTTTTATCTAATGTGTTGTATAGCTTTAAGAAGAATGTTGTAAAGCAAGATCACATGATCTTGTGTAATTAATAGTGGTGTAGCATGGGATAACTCTGTAGTTAGTTAGTATTTAGTTGGAAGTCAGTAGCCTGCAAGTGAGCAGCAGAAGTATTTAGATCGAGTTTGGTGTAGAAACACACATGTGTAGCTGCTGGGTACCTTGTAAATAAACAGAATGTGTTTCACCTAAGAAGTGTCTGCTGAACTACTCTATGTAAAGTACCAACTCAGTCACCCCACAACAAGTGTGCAATTCGGACTCACAAGTCACAACAAACTGGCGACGAGGATAAAGCAAAGGGGAAATGAGGGTAAAACAACAAACTGGTGACAAGGATAAAACGAGGCTAAAGCGGACACCCAAGAAACTCATGACGAGGACGCAACAAGCTGGAGACAAGGATAAAGCAAGGAAAAAGCGATGATAGAACAATACAATGAGGGAGGCTGTGGTGTAGTGGCATTGTCACTGGACTGATAATCCAGGGACCCAAGGTATTGCTCTGGGGACCTGGGTTCAATCCCTCTGCTGCCCTTACCTGGTCTGGCCTCCATGTGACTCCAGACCCACAGCAATCGGTTGACTCTTAAAAATGTCAAGGGGAATTAGGAATGAGCAATAAATGCTGGCCTAGCCAGTGATGCCCACATCCCATGAATTAATAAAAAAAAAGCTAGTGTTGAGAGAAAATCAAAAGAATTGAAATCAGGCTGTACCTTGCACAGCCAGAGTAAGTAGAAGTTTCTGTTCAAATTGTTGATGCAATTCCCTCAAAGCATTCCATACTTCGGGAGATTTGATCCAGCCATGGATGATTGGTCCCATTATATTGAGTGCCTTGCATTCTATTTCCAAATGAACAACATTGTGAGGGAAGAGGCGGGCAATCCTCTTACCCACATATGGGAATAAAGCCTATGACTTAATTCAAAGCTTGATGTGCCCCAGATGCAAAGAACTTTGACGAATTGGTGGACCTCATGAAGTGTCACTACCAGCCAAAACCCTCCGTAACAATGCAACGTTTCAAGTTTAATTGAAGGAATAGGGCTCCTGGGAGATAGTACTTGTTATGAGGCAAGTTTTAAACAGTTAACAGAATATTGCAAGTTTGGTACATCCTTAAGTGATATGCCCAGAGATTGTTTAGTGTGCGGTATGACTAGGGACATGATTCAGAAGAGATTGCTGTCCGAAAAACATTTGGATTTTAAGAAGGAGCTAGAGATCACATTGAGCATGGAAAGTGTGGTAAGGGATTCAAAAACCATTCAAGGAGCACAAAATGGCACCGTCCTCCACGTTGGGAGAGAAACCTTAGCTGAAAAGGGTGGGAAAATACAAGAAAAAGGCATGATAATACAAGGCTCTGCAGAGAAGTGGGAAACAGCCACCGCTTGCAGAAAAATACGAAGAATTGACTCAGCAGAGAAAATATGGAATAATGGCAACAGAAGTGGAAATAAGCAGATTAGTAACAATTGGCAGTTTAAAGAAATCGAATGTTTTTATTGTCATTGAAATGGACACATAATGAGACACTGCAAGGAAAGAATCAGGCAGCCTTTAAGAAAAAGAGAAAACCCCGTGGGATTTACAGTGTAGAAGAGCCTGAAGCAACACATTCAGATATTTATTCATAATTTAATTTGAAGGTAGGGAAAACAGAACTAATTTATGTAACAGTAAAAGTAAATGGCAGACCTATTCAGATAGAAGTGGACCTAGAAGCTTCCATTACAATGATTGATAAACACATCTTCAGGTAATTCAGGTATTATGTTAAACATAAATTAAATTTGGAAGAAACTGATACAAATTAAAAACTTACGTGGGTGAAGACATCCAAGTCAAAGGCATGAGCAGAGTTACTGTCCATTATAGAAGCCAATCAGCAAAGCTACCCTTGATGGTGGTAGCAGGTGAAGAACCAAGTCTCCTGGGATGAAACTGGCTAAAGGAGATTAAGTTAGAACAGGCTGAAATTTTCCAGCTGAGAGCAAGTGGGTTACTACAGCTACAACAAAAATATGCCTCAGTTTTCAAAGATGAACTTGGGAAGATCCAGAGGCTGCAAGCAAAAATTCATATGGACCAGAGGCAACCCCCCCACTCCCCCCACCCCGATTCATGAAGGCAAGGCCCATAGCTTATGCACTGGACAGATTAGAGAAACTGGGCGTTATATAACCTGTGCAGTTCTCAGAATGGGCAGTGCCAATAGCCACCGTACTTAAACCCAACCAAAGCGTCCGAATTTGTGGAGACAACAAACTGACAATTAACAAAGTGGCTAAGCTGGAGAGATGCCCCATACCAAAAATCGAAGACCAGTATGCCAAGCTGGCAGGTGGAATCGCATACACGAAACTCAACATGAGTCATGCTTATCAGCAATTAGAGTTAAAGAAGGTCTCCTGCGTATTTGTCACAGTTAATACCCGCAAGGGGTTGTACCGATATACCTGTTTGCCTTTTGGCTTCCCCTGAGCTTGTGTCATATTCCAGAGAACAATGGAAAATTTACTGCAGGGACTGCCCCACTTTGTAGTTTATTTAGATGATGTTCTGGTGACAGGACCTACTGAAAGGGAGCATTTGGCAAACTTAAAAGTCTTAATAAGTTTCTGTTGGCTGGAGTGGGTTTAAAAAAAGAAAATTGCTCGTTTCAAGTGAGGGAGGTAATCTATTTGGATCACCAGGTAGATTCACAGGGCCTCCACCCGGTTGAGGAGAAAGTGAGAGCCATAAGAGAGGCACCTGCGCCAATGAGCACCTCAGAGTTCAAATCGTTCCTATTATTATGGGGGGGGGGGTTCTTACCAAATTTGTCTACACTGCTGACCCCCCCTGCATTCTCTACTCAAGAAGAACCAACATTGGTCTTGGGAGGCACCCCAGAAAGAAGCTTTCACTAAGGTGAAGAAACTGTTGCACTTGTACAATCTATTAGTACATTTTGACCCGAGGAAAGAATTGGTGTTGACATGTGATGCATCCCCCTACGGAGTGGGGGCAGTGCTCTCTCATCGGATGGATGATGGCATGGGATGACCTATAGGATACGTATCAAGAACGTTCACCTCAGCAGAAAACAGATGCTCGCAGATAGAAAAGAAGGCCTGTCAATCATCTTTGGTGTCAAGAAATTTCACCAGTATGTGTGCGGCCACCATTTTACTATTGTTTCTGACAACAAACCATTGCTAGGATTGTTCAGCGAGGACAAGGCTATACCACCAATAGCCTCAGCAAGAATACAGAGATGGGCCCAGATCCTGGCAGCTTACGAGTAAACTTTTGTACATAGGCCTGGAAATCAAATTGCAACACTGATGCACTGAGTTGTTAATGTTTACAAAAAACGATGTGCGCATCCCAGTTCCACAGGGACTAGTTTTGTTGTTAAATTTATTAATTTCTTTACCGGAAATGTGCTAAACAAATCAGACACTGGACAAGTCCAGGCCCAGTCTTATCCAAAGTACGAGGTAAAGTCCTTTATGCTTGGACACAAGTGCAAGTATCTGATGAAATGAAGACATGAAGACAGAAGACATGAAATAACCAGCCAGGATGGCATCTTATTCTGAGGAACACGAGTGATAGTTCCTCCAAAGGGAAGAGAGCCATTGTTAGTTGAGCTACACAGTGCACATCCAGGAATATCCTGAATTAAGACCATAGCACACAGCTAACTATAGTAGTCTGGAATGGATGGAGAAATAGAGAGCTTAGTGAAGAATTGTGTACAGTGTCAGCAATTGCAAAAGTCACCCTCATCAGCTCTGTTACACACTTGAGAGTGGCCAGGAAGACTATGGGTACAATTAATTATACATTGACTATGTGGGACCTTTCATGGGAACAATGTTTCTGCTCATTGTTGCTGCCCACTCAAAATGGATGGACAGATGTGAGATGAAGTCACCAACATCTTCTGCTACAACTGAGAAGCTATGTCAAAGTTTTGCAGTTAATGGACTACCAGAAATGGCCATATCTGATAATGGCACAGCATTTACGAGCACTGTGTTTCAACAGTTTATCAGCCTCAGTGGTATAACTCAGGTGAAAACTTTGCCATGCTACCCTTCTTTGAATGGACTGGCTGAAAGAGCAGTTCAAACATTCAAGTCTGGCATGAAAAAGTTAACTGCAAATTCCCTAGCAACCGAGCTAGCACACTTTCTTTTTCATTATAGGACAACCCGTCATATAACAACCGGTGTCACATCTGCGGAGTTATTGATGAAACATCATCTCAGGATGAGATTGAGCTTAATAATGCGGAACTTAGAGGGGGAAGGTGGAAAGGAGCCAAGGAAGTCAGAAAACTGGACATGACCGGCACAGTCATGACAGGAATTTTACTGTAGGGGAGGTGGTATATGTGAAGAATTTGGATAAGGACCAAAGTAGTTACCAGATGAAATAATTGCAGTGTCTGGACCTCTATCTTACCACATGAAGGTGGAATACCGAGCCAAACGGAAACATGTGGATGATTTGAGGAAAAGAGACACAAATCATCAAAGATGATTCCACCAGTGTTCACGGCCGAGTCAATGTTTCCTGTTGAGAGAACTCGACCTGGTACAGACGTGTCTGAAGTGCCTGTTGTACCTACAACAGTTGAGGAAACAGATCTGCAGATACCCACTGAAGAACCTGATGTTCAGACAACTCCAGAAAATTAGGTTCCTAACAAAGCATCTGAAGTTGTAGAGCTGAGACGTTCTACATGCCTAAGGAAACCCCCAGGAAGACTCAATTTGTAAATTATTTACCAGTGTAAATAATTTGCTATTTTGAAAAGATTGTATAAGGGGGAGGGATGTGGTAACTATGGTTTTATCGAATGCATTGTATGCATTTAAGAAGAATATTGTAAAGGAAGATCACATGATTTTGTGTGACCAATAGTGGAGTAGCACAGGCTAACTCTGTAGTTAGTTGGAAGTCAATCGTCTGCAAGTGAGCAGCAGAAGTATGTAGAAATAATTTGGTGTAGAAACATACATGTGTAGCTGCTGAGTACCTTGCAAATAAACAGAATGTGTTTCACCTAAGAAGTGTCTGCAGAACACTGCAACAAGTGCACAAGTGTGATTCATAAGTCACAACATAATGGATGAGGTGAAAGTTGATAGAAGGCATCTACTGGAAAGGCTGGCTATGCTTAGAGTCGATAAGCTGGTTGGTCCAGTCAGTTTGAATCCCAGTTTGCTGAAGGAAGTGGGAGTAGACATAACGGAAGGCCTTCCTAATATCTTCCCAATAAATGGGTGAGGTGCTGGATGATTCGAGAGTGGCAAAGGTAACACCCTTATTCAAGTAAGGACTTTAATGATAACTACAGGTCAATAAGTTTAACATCAATGGTGGATAAGATTTGAGAAACAATGATCAAGGAAAAATTAACAGGCACTTGGAGAGGTTTGAGTTAATTAAGGATAGCCAGCACAGATTCGTAAAAGGCAGATCAAGCTTGAGTAAGCTAATTGAATTTTTTATGAAGTAACAGGTAAGGTTGACGAAGGGAATGCAATGAGTATTGTCTTTTAAGAAAGCATTTGACAAACTACTAGATAAAAGGCTGGTTAACAAAATTGTCGCTCATGGAATAAGAGGGTCAGAGTCAACTTGGATTAAAAAATTGGCTTAAGGGCAGAAAATAGCGAGTCGCGGTGAATGGTTGTTTTTTTCAGACTAGAGAATGACAGAAAGTGGTGTTCAGTGCTAGGACCACTGCTTTTTTTGCTATATACTGGGATATTGGAATACAGAGTAAAATTTAAAAATTTGCTCATGATATCGCACCTGGAGCTGGCAGTTAGGCTGTTGCCAATCGACTGCAACAGGACAAAGATTGGTTAGAAGAACGGACAGACAAGTGTCAGATGGAATTTAATACAGAGAAGCGTGAGGTGGGAGGTCTTATGGCACAGTGGGTAATGTTTCAGCCTTCTGAGCTAGAAGCTGGGCTCAAATCCCACTTAAGAACTTGATGACCACAGAAGGTGTGATCATTATGCAGCCAGACAGGTGGATTGTCAACTTGCAGATCCTTTCAGCATGCCTATAGCAGGTGTTCCACCAAAAACTCCCCATCGGCTGATGGTTTAAGGACCAGGGGACACCGATTTAAGGTTTGGGCAAGATAGACAGGGGGGAATGTGAGGAAGATCTTGTCTCTTCAGCAAGTGGTAACGATGCATGGAAGTGGAGATGATGAATGATTTCAAAAAGAAATTGGATGGTCATCTGAGCGAAATAAACTTACAGGGTCAAGGAGATAGAGAGGGGAATGGGACCATTTGGAATGCTGTGCAGAAAGCTGGCATAGACTCGATGGTCTGAATGGCCTCCTTCTGTGCCTTAATGACTTTTGATTCTTATGGCTCTATGATGGCCTAAGTGGCCTCTATGTTCCTCAGGAGGATGCCAAAACGGATGGTCCACTCAACAATTCTGGCTGAAGATAGTAGCAAACACTTCACTCTTGCCTTTTGCACTGATGTGCTGGACTCAGCCATCATTATGGATGGGAACGTTTGCATAACCTCCTCCTCCAGTTACTTTTTTAATTGTCTACCAGCAGCATTTTTGACGTACTGATATTGCCTGGTATTTACAGAACATGAACAGGCACCATAATGATTAAATTGGCGATCACATTTATTTTGGACTGATGTTGTTGGTTGTACAGACCCTTATACATTTCATCAAGTGTCTCTCTTCCTTCAATGGAGCATATGTGCTCTTGCGGTCCTAATGCTTCTCCCAAAATTGCTGGTCTTCATTGATTGTTCAGTGCTGTGATCCTTTGCAACAGTCTTTCAGGGACTGTTAAATGTCAAATGCTCCATTTATTAAGGGAAACAGAAAGCCATCTCCCTCCAGCAATCAGCAATCCTGACTCACCAGCAAAAGATGCTGTTGCTCCTACATGCAGAATCAAAGAGGTGTTGGCAGCTTGCTGACTGCTATGCCCTATCTGCGATGACCTTGACGGGTGTCTTCTGGGGTGGGGGGGGGGGGGCGGGGGGGCACGAGATCTGGAGGGCACAGGCCAACTTTAGGGGTCCTGCTGTGTGGCAGTGGCACTCTCCTTGGCCTGTGGAACTGGAGCTGCTGGGGTCACAGGAAGAGGCGGTTTAATGGGCTGGACTGTCCCGTAGTCAACTGGGTGGATGGGCCCAGGTGTGCACCTGCTGCTCCTCCTCCCTATGGGTGTCCGATGGCCCCTGGCTGACTCCATGAGGAGAAGGGAAAGCTGGAGTGAGATCGAGTTGCCCTGCACCCCTCTTGCGTTGACATTGCTGGAGGCCAACTATGGTGTCCATGATAGAGTTTAGCCCGCGCAGCAGTGCACGTCCGATGTCCTGGAGCAAGGTCTCCATGGCGGCCGCATTCTACCAGTGTTGATCTCAGTGCATTGGCATGAGGGCGCTATCACCTCAGACTGCAATCTGAGGGGTGCAGTGGACATCCCCTCCTGATGTTCCCAAGCTTGCCTTTGCAGCTTCAGCAACTGAGGTATGGCCGAGTCCAGAAGCTCATCATCTGACTCAGACTTAGCAGATTTCTGGCTTCCAGCAGTCCTCTGAGTGCCAGATATCTGGGAAGTCCCTGTCTCTGCCTGCTGTAGATCAGAAAGTGCGATGTGCTCACCAGATCGTGACCCCGAGTCTACTCTAGAACTAGACCCCACTGAGGTGTGTGTTTCTGCGCTGGTGGAGGGGGTGGATGAGCACTGTGGCGGGCCTTCAATTCAGGTGACATCAGATTCTTCTTCCAAAATGTCCTCAGGGCTTGAGTCAGGAACTGGCACATGGACCCCCTCAGCTGCTTCTCAGATGTACCTGCGAAAGCAAGGAGTGATAATTAGTGCATGGCAGGGGACTGCGGAACAGGGAAACTCACTCACAGCATGGGTGTCTGATGGATGTTGCACTGCTGGATCCCCACTTGGTTGAGCACCACTGACCTCACCATCAGCACAGGAACGGTCCAGATTTTCGTGGAGCAACTGGATGAGTCTATCCCCAAAGCCTGTGAGGACCTTGATGTCGGGCATTCCTTCACCAGCCTGCAACCTCTCCCTTTTGCGGTGTTCCTGCTTGTCCTGCATAAATACAGATGGAGAGAGTGTAAGCAGGATGTCAGCCAGGCCAGATGAGAAGGATGCCTGGCATGTGTGGGTGGTGAGTGGTGCCATGGACAGGATGAGGACATGATTCGCAGGGCAGATGAAGGTGTGTGTGTTAGAATGAATGGCAATGTCCCTTGAACTGACAGTGAGTGAGATCCCTGTGGATGTGTGATGAGTTTGTGAGTGTGATGAGAAAAGTGACCTACCCTGGAGAAACAGAGGAGATCATTTGGCACTGGGTGGTTGTCCTCTTTTGCAGACTATTGGCCCTAACCATCACTGCCACACCTGCTGGATTGGTGGCCTAGTTTGCTGGTCTTCACCCAGTGCAGGGGTAGTGGACTTCATGGCGGGCCTCCACTGCATCCAGTGAGCAACTGAGGGAGGTGTCGCTAAATTTGGGAGCAGCATGTTTCCTCCCTTTGGCAACCAGAATGTGCAGCAGCTTCCTCTCCCTTAGAGAGTGCTAAGTCTGTGCAGGAGCGCCCTTTAAATATGGCTCCTAGTTTACTAAAAGCCTGAGGTGGTAGTGGGGTGGGCATGTCAGAGGCTGCCCTGCCGGCGATCCTGCGTGTTTCCCGGGAATGCATTATTAATGAGGCGGGACACATCGGAACTGGGACAATATGACAAGAAAACCTGCCATTGTGGCTGGCGGGTAGAACAACAGTTTTCACGCCCGCTACTGCACCTAGTGCAAATCTGGGATGATTCTGAACTAAGTCTTTAACTATTTATATTGCATTTCTGTAACTACTTTTTTACAACTAGGGATCTACTCAACTCCAAGCCTATTCTTCCCCTTCCCAAATCACAGTGCTGGGGATTCAATCTCCCACAGTGTTCTTGACCCTGAAGGAAGTCAGCTTGGAAATATAAAAGTGTTCTACATCTGGCAGGCACATTATCATCTGCAGAATAGGGCAGCACATTATCAGCATCACTGCGAAATTGAGCAAGTTTTCAGAATGACTGAACTTCAAGGATAATGAAGACATTTCAGTGAAAGACTGATTCAAAAGAGGAGACTGAAGAGAATCAACATTTGGACCCTCTGGGACCCAGAAGAGAAGAACTCAGGGCACTCTGAGGAATTTGTTGTCCTCTGGGAAGAAGCTTCAGAAGAGGAATGATCATCAGCTCCAGGGAAGACTGTCACAGCTGTATCAGCAACTGCTAGATCAAAAACTGAAAAGGCATTGAAAATCTGAGATTTTAATTAACTTTGCCAATAAAGAAAAAAATCACCCAAATTTCTGTAAGGCTGTCAAGTAAAGAAGAGATGATTTCCCAATGATTTTTCAGGAGGGGCGTCTACTTTCTGTAGGCAGTGGTAAGAGAGCCATGCCTCTCTCTCTGTATCAGGTTGCTTCACCATGGGCAATGGAAAGACTTGCTGTGAAGATGGAGACAAGACAGCCTCATCTTATATAATGAGAGGAGTTTCCTGTACACTGATGTACAGGATTCTATAGCTTTAGAAGTGCAAAAGATTCTGCCGCAGCTTCTGTGCTGACCTCCAGCTCTGAATAGAAGACTTTGAGCTGGGATTGAAGTACGGGTGCCAATTGACTTTCACACTTGGAAGGTAGCAGCTGTCTAACAGCGTGATCCTCTATGGTCTAACTTGAACTCGAGCAAAGTATGTGCTGTGGAAGACTCTTCCTGAACAACAGGAGGTAAATTAGGCAATATATCAGTAGATTCAATGAAACTAAGGTCTGAATGCTGTGCAGCCACTAAAGCTACAGCTGACTCTTCTAAAAAGATAATCGATATGTCATAAGGTGCATCAAACAACTGGAAAGATGAATCAACCTCTAGGACTTCAACCACCAGGGGATCGCTCAATACTGCAAGGGATTCTAGGAACAGCCAATTATGCTCCAGCTGTTCTTCATGAGGGTGGTCACTGTCTGCTGCAGCGTCTTCTGTATCCTTCACGTCCGGTCTGACTTTGTTAAGAACTGAGAGATTCATAACTTCCTTGTTTGCCTTGTTTAGTGGTGGTATCTCTGTGAAAGAAAGGAATTTACTGCTGAGTATATAAACCTCATCAGCTCCTGAAGACAGGATTGCCTTTGCTTCTAAATAAAGGTTGAAGACTGCTTCATGAAAGGCAATGAGTCTTTCAAATAATGAACATCATCTGGTTCTTCTGTGATTTCTAGAAGTATGCCAACATCACCACTCAATGTATGTTGAAGAACATAGAGAGATTCAACTATCTGCTACCCCTTGCAGCTAAAAGGATTACTAATCCTGCCTTTAACTGGAAGGTCAATGCCTCCTGGACCTTGTAACTTGATGTCTGATGGATAAAGGGTCATCGGCTGAAGCCAGTTGAGATTATCTGCTAATGTGTTGACAGCTGCTCCAATATCAAGTTTAAAAGTAATATTGAAGAATTCTGCACTTTTCCTGGGCAATCTTGGCATCTATGAAAACCTATGATAGGTTAAGTGAGTAGGCAAAGATCTGGCAAATAGAGTATAATGTGGGAAAATATGAAATTGTCTATCTTAGCAGGAAACATATTATTTAAATGGGAGATTGCAGAGGGATCTAGGTGTCCCAGAGAATAGATCGCAAAAGGTTAGTATGCAGGTATAGCAAGTAATTAGGAAAGGTAATAAAGTGTTATTATTTATTGCAAGGGGAATTGAATACAAAAGTAGGGAGGTTATGTTTCATTTATACAAGGCATTGGTGAGACCACATCTGAAGCACAGTGTACAATATTTGGTCTCCTTATTTAAGGAAGGGTGTAAGTGTGTTGGAAGCAGTTCAGGGAAGGTTTACTAGACTAACACCTGGAATGGGAGGGGTGTCTAAAGAGGAAAGGTTGGACAGACTAGGCTTGCATCCACTGGAGTTTAGAGGAGCAAGAGAAGACTTGATTGAAACATTTAAGATCCTGAGGGGTCTTGACAGGGTGGATGTGAAAGGGATGTTTCCTCTTGGGGAGAATCTAGAACTAGGGGTCACTGTTTAAAAATGAGGTGTTGCCCAGTTAAGATAGAAATTAGGAGAATTTTTTCTCTCAGAGGGCGGTGAGCCTTCGGAACTCTCTTCCTCAAAAGGCTGTAGAAGCAGAGTCCTTGAATATTTTAAAGGCAGAGCTAGATAGTTTCTTGATAAGCAAGGGGGTGGAAGGTTATCGGGCGTAGGTGGGAATGTGGAGTTGAGGTTACAATCAGATCAGCTATGATCTTATTGAATGATGGAACAGGCTTGAGGGACCGAGTGGCCTACTCCTGCTCCTAAGTCATATGTTCATATGTTCTAATGTTTTTGTGCCACAATGCACAATACCTCTCTCAGAATGGCTGCTAGCGTGGAGTTTCCTGCCCTTTTGGTTTGTTTGGCATCGTATGAAAGCCTACTGCCACCATCTTCTGAGATTAGGTCCTTCTCTCTTGGGCTCCAGGTATGGGCCTACCCAATGTACAGAGCCAGGTGAAGCCTTGGAGTCACCACAAATTATAGCCTGATTAAATGCTCAATGCTCAGCCTGCCTCACATACTGGAACACTTGATCTAAAGTAAGGTCATCTTTGGTCTACAGGAGGTCAGAGAGTTTCTCATCCTGAACACCCATGGCTATGTGATCATGGATTAACTCACCCTTCAGCACGCCATATCCGCAAGAACTAGCTAGGTGATATTGGTTGGTGAGGAATATTTAATCAATTCCCCACTTTGTTGTCAGTGCTGGTTAAACATCTCAATTACTAAATTTTGCGTCAGGCTAAAATAAATATCAACCTTTTAATGATGGAATCACAATCTGCGTTGCACACCCTGTCTTAAGAGAACGTCATCTGCTACTGGCCCTACTGCATAAAGAAAAGGTCTTTTCCATGAAGACCTAATGTTGCTCAGTACCAGAGTAATTGATATTTCCATAACTCCCACTGTTGGCCACTCTCCGGGCCCTCAAGGCTGTCAAACAGGCAGGGAAAGGAGAGGGTCTGCTCACTAGGTACCCTCGTTGTTACTTCTCTCCAGTGTGCCTCCTTCTATGGCCGAAATTTCTCAAGCTGCTTTCAAATGTTTCTTCACTCTGTGGCTCCTTTGATAACACTGATGTCTCTCTTACATCAATGTCTCCACTGCTGCCACCATGTTCTGAGATTAGGTCCTTCTTTCTTGGGCTCCAGGCATGGGACTTGGTTCTTAGGCAGACTGTAGACATACTGTGATATCTGCTTAACACTCATTTATTAGTACAACTTCTAAACTAGTTGCAGAGAGGCAAGTAGCTTTCAGGTATGATTTCAACCTCTCTCTTGAGAGTCTAACACATGACTGACTCATGCGATCATATATTAGTATATCCCAGCTGTTAACCCTTTACACTACAAATCCTATAATGATCGTCCTCAGGCTTATGTCAACAGGCAGAATGAAATATCAAGCACCTGATCTTTTTTGAACTCGAGACTGATGTTTAATTTTAAAGCCCAACAGATTTAAATCCATTGACAGTTTTGACAGTTGCAATATGTTTTAACAAATTTTTGACAGTTTGAGATTTACTTGATAGCTTTGACAGTTCCAGTGAGGTTATGCACTTTTTATGCACAATCAATGTGTGCCTTACCTCTTCCGAAGGATGCCTTACCTGTTCCAAAGGTGTTCCAAAGGGGTACCTTACCTCTCAAGAGGGCTGCACTGACTATCCAAACGAATCACCAAGTTCAGACCAGCATTTACCTGGTCTAATCTGCATGGTACAATGAACCAATCTGGGTTTCACGCAGCAAGCCTACCAAAATCCCACTTCAGTGGAGGCAGCTGGTGATTTAAATGTCCAGCTGTGTCCCTAAATCTCGCCTGTGCGAGCCCTGAATGACTCCATTCCTGTCCCCACAAAAATAGGAATACCTGTGTTCAGGGGCCAGGACTTAGGATTTCCGGGCTCATCCACTATTTTTGCCTCAGCAGAGGTACTCTCTGTCATGGTAAAAACCTAGGCCAAAGTCTTTCAGACTATGCAGACTTTGTTGCACAATCATTCTGGAGCCAAGTGAAGCAGGTGGACCATGCATATGGTCCAGCATCCTCTGGTTAAAAGGACCTGCCAGGAGGCTTACTTGCTCAAAGGACCTGTAGCAGCGAAATCTCCACCCATCAGCCTAGTATGAAAAGGTTATCAGAATGTTCTCTTGAATCTCGACTTCCCCACTTTCCTCTCAGTTATTGTAAAATCGACAATGGATTCAACACCATCTGAATTATTGATGAAACACTGCCTGGTGTTTCCAAATTTAGAGGGGAAGGTAGAGCAGAATCAGAGTAACCAAAAATTAAACCATGATATTCACAGCAAAGCTCACACATTCAATATAGGTGACACAGTATTTGTGCGAAATTTCAGAAGTGGACCTGGTTGAGTTCCTGGAACCATTGTCTCAGAGACTGGTCCATTATTTTTCCAAGTACAAGTGGAAGATAGGATCGTTAATAAACAGGTAGATCATGAAATTGTAAAAAGTTAAAGGGGGAAGAAATGTAATAACTGAAGGTATGGCCTCTCCTGCTGTCTATCAGGGGTCACGTGATATTCTGGGAGGTTCTGACCAATGAACCATAAGTGCGGGCAATCCAGGGGGTTGAGGCTTCCTGACTAGAGTCCTGATCGAGCATGTAGAACCTGAAAAGCTCTCTGTAATGAAGTTGATTTGCTTCTTGTTGAAACCTGTCCATTCCATCATGTCGTAACGCTATCTTTTGCAGGAGGGTTTAAGTACAAAAATGGGGAATGCTGTTGTTACCCTTGCTCCTATCAGTTGCCATTGATCAGACATCTGGACCTTTTACCTGTGATGAGAATGCATGGGCAAACAAAACACACTTTAACATTACTGAGTAGTCATGGTAGAGCACGTTATGTGAACAAGTTTCTTTATTGCCCAGCTGATGTTGTACATGCCACTAATGTACTATGCTGAGCATATAGCAGGTCACTTCAGAGATGCGATAATGGAATTATCAGAGATAAACTGGGCTTGGCCAGATTACTGTCATCAATATTAATGCAAAGTGATTAAAAAATGTATTTTCACACATGTGCAAAAATGTTGGTGTTATTATACTTGAAACAAAAAGGAATATTCATACCTGTAAAATGAAAAGCAGAAAACATATCCCACAATAATTTGCAAAAAAAAGTTTGTCTCCTTTCAATACTTATTTTCATACGAGCATCTTGCACTTAGTCCTTTAACTGAGCGGTTTTCAGATCTTGTCTAAAAATGTTTCCACAAATTTTCACAGGGAGCTGGCTGTTGATAAAAGGAAGTCCCAAGTCCAAAAGGGATGGTGCTCTCCCAGTTTGATAGCATGTGATTCTTTAGGCATTGGCCAATGCATGTATTGCGATGTCGTAGCTTTTTGATAATAAGTTCATATCCACGCCAGTAACTATCATGATTTTACAACTGAATGGCTGATGGCACTGGGATCCTTGGTTTGATACAGGAGGGAGGATCTTGGGAGAGAGATTATATTATAGGGAGCTGTGAAAATTTTTGGAAACATTTTTAGACGTGATTTGAAAATTGCTCAGTTATAGGACTAAGTGCAAGATGCTCGTACAAGGTGAGATTAAATATTGTGAGGCAATGAAAAGCAGGTTTTCAAATTCAAATTAAATTGGATTGAAGCACAGCATAAAATTCCAAGAAATGCTAATTTTATTTTTGGTACATCTTGGCATATAATATTTTATGTTTAGGGCCAGCCGGACTTATGGTTTTATTCATAACTGAAAAATATTAAAATCAGCAGCTTGAGGAACAGAGCTGATAGCACAGAAGTCTCCATGGTCATGGGGAACACATTTATTTGTTATTTTGTAGGACGTTGTTTACCCAGAAATGCAAATAAACAAAAAAACAATCAGATGAGATATATTTATGAATATTTCCAATATGGCTAAAACGGTTACAAGACAAAAATTGTTTGTGAAAAAGACATTTTGAATGTTGTAAGCATCTTACAGTAACCCTATCAGTTGATAATCAGAGTAAATAATGGGAATTAAACTCTTCAACTCTACTAGGACACTTTGGCTATAGTTGCAGTGGGTACGATGGATACTAGGCTCAGAGTTTCCAACTGAGCATTTTGAGGGGCATAGTTTCTACTGATTTCCTAGTCATACCAGGGGAGGAAACTCCCTAAATTGGGAGTCTCAACAAATACAGAACCTCAAGAGGCTGGAGAGTCTTCATAGGTTGTTAAATCAGGGAAGAAGCCGATTCTCCTGTTCCCTGGTAGAAGATGGGCCCACCTAAGTGCCCAGTACAGGCTAGGGGAATTGCCTAGATGAATAAAGATCAAAGTAAGATCTCTTTGAAGATCTGCACACAGCCCACTTACAAGGAGAGCACTGCTTACAGCTTTAGAGGATGATTCAACATGTCCCCAAGAGTTGCCGCCTCTCGCCACATTCTGCAGTACCTCAGGCTAATTGGGTACATGACATGCACCCCCTGGTGTTATAGCACCACACAGATATTCCAGGAGGGCCAGTGGCTGATCCTGAGACAATTGTCTTTATTACAATAGTGAACAATAAAATGCATTGATGGGTGGAATTTTCCGTGCCGCTGACATCAGGTGTCATGGTGGGTGTAAGCGGACAATATGACAGGAAGGCCAAAAATCGGTTTCATGATGTCATGAAACTAGTTTGCAATCATCCGGCTCTGCCCGTCAATGGCGGGCCGCATTTCCCGCTGCCGCATGTCGGGAACATCATTGTAAAACATTTGCATATCATTATAAGCCTAGCTTGCTGGAATCATCTTCCCATGCTGAATCATGCCGATGTGTTTCACAACAGCATGTATAAGGTGTGCACCTGGCAAGGGGAACTCGGAGGTGAGTGCATAGTAACGTTGTGCAGTGCTCACTGGGATCGCCTGTTGTGCCTCAAGGTTGAGGCGCTGCACATTCAAGCGAGGGTACAGCCAAGTCGCTTTTTCCTGGCTGGCAGTGGGGTGCCGGGGCAAGCGCTGCCCTGTGGTTGAAGGTAGTGCACAAGCACATGCTGGGTGGTGGTGGGAGGGAAGAGGCCACGCATTAAGGGAACCTTGTATGAAGTAACCACTCCTCCACAACTGAGACAGTTCAGGCACAGTCACATTGACATGCTTGGTGTCTGGTCTTTAGCTTCTCCGCCCACTCAAGCAACACAGAGGCCTGAAAGTGCCACCAACTGCTCTAGAGCTTTTCACTCCTTGGGCACAGACTGCAAACTAATGAGCATTTTGGTGGGCTGCGGAACAATTGGACAACTGGGCAAGTTGTACAATCTCCTTGCTAAAGCTGGCAATGGAGCAGTCACTGGGTAGAGGTGCTCTCAGACCCTTGCAATATCAGAATTCAGGTTTGGGCCTGTCTCCCCCCTGGTTCAAGCTAACTGTTCAGCCCTACAGTGTTGTTTAGGAGAATGCCTTTGCCTGAGCTGAGAACACAGCATGGAGTCCAGGGGGCAAAGCTGCTAACAATCGGTCAGGTGGAGTGGGGCGGAGGTGGGTGGGGCGGAAGTGGGTGGGGTTTCAGGCAGCCATGCAGCGCACTAATCTCTGACCATCTAAGTTGTGGCCAACACTCTCTGGGATGTGATAATGGAGGGCATCTACTGCCAATGGCCATGAAAGTGACCGCGGTACTCAATTTTTATGCCACTGGCTCCTTTCAGAGTCCCACAGGTGACCTCTGTAAGATATCGCAAGGCTCCACCCACAAGTGCATCCATGAGGTCACGGTTACCATACTCATGAAGGCACACAACTTTGTGCATTTCACCCGAACCAGGACAGCCAGGACACAAGAGCACAAAGATTTGCCCAGACCTTGGGTTTTCCACAGGTGCAGGGTGTCATCGACTGCATTCACGTGGCACTCAGATATCCATGGGAACAAGCTGTCAACCGCAAGGGCTTCCACTCACTGAACTTTCAGCTGGTGGGCAACCACCACAAATGCATCCTGCAGGTTTGCGCTCAGTTCCAAGGGCGTGTCCATGACTTGTACATTCTCAATCAGTCTCAGATACCTGATGTCTTTCAGGGTCCACAGAAGCTACAGGGTTGGCTCCTCAGGGACAAAGACTACCTGCAAAGGATGTGGCTAATGACTCCTGTGCGGTGGCCTCAGACTGCAGCTGAGTGATGGTATATTGAGGCTTATTCTGCAACTTGCACTTTGGTGGAGCAAACTATTGGAATGTTGAAAATGAGGTTCCAATGCTTGGACTGGGCTGATGGAGCCCTGCAATATAGTCCACAGAGGGTGTCACACATTGTCATCATCTGCTGTGCCCTTTACAACCTGCCTCTGCAACAGGGAGAGGAGCTGGCTGAGGAGGATTTGGTTGAGCTGCACATCTCCTCCGATGAGGAGGATTTCAATGGGGGTGAGGGTGAGGAGGTCCTCGAAGGCAAGGATGACAGCAATGAGGCCATCGCACTGGCCAGACGAGCCAGGTGCACTCAGGAGGCCCTCATAGCTGCTAGATCCATGGAAGATAATGACGACTACAGTGAGGATACACCATAGATTCCCAAATTGCATCTGTGAACATTTGATTCCTGTCTGGTTGATGGCAGTGCACTTATCCTCTGTGATAAGGCTCCTGTCATGGAGACGCAATGGATAGCCATAGTCCTTGCATTCCAGGAGGATGATGACGACATGCAGTGGGGACAGTCCATAGATCTTCTCATAGCTTATGTGAATGTCTGACTCCTGTCTGGCTGATGGCACCTCGCTTGTGCCCTGTGATCAGGGCCATGTCATGGAGATATAGAAGGGAAACTTTCATTTCTTCTGATCCTATGGCATCCTTTGTGAGCTGAACCGTTCAGGAGCACACTGACACTGGACACAGATGCTAATGGGGTGGGTGGCTAGCCACACCTCAAAGGTGCTGAGAGCACACAGAGAGAATGACGGAACTCTGTGTCGACAGCCCGGGATATTCTGGTAGCAATGATGAGCCCCATCGAGATGCAGGCATGACTAACGTGTCCAGTGACTGTGAAGGCCCACCATCAGTGTGCTCGGAAAGTTGCACAAAGCACATGGAAGAGGCCCTGGACTGAGAGACCTGCCTTTATCTTGTGTAGGGACCAAGATTTCACATCTGAGTGACATGAACACTGCTTATCAGAACAAGGAGCCATAGGCAAGGAGACATTCTTGGGAGTTAATTAACAAAGTGAGTAGTACGTACAAGTGAATAGCATCCATGTCCAAGTTGTGCAATGACATCTTCTTAACCTTCCTAACTCTGCTGCAAAATCTTGGTGCTACCCTGACATCCACAGCAGAGGTGGAGGCAGCACTGCTATGCCCTATCTGTGATGAACTTGACGGGCATCCAATGGAGGGCCGAGAACTGGACAGCCCTGGCTTACTTTTGTGGTCCTGCTGTGTGGCAGTAGCAGACTCCTTGGCCTGTGGAGCTAGAGCTGCTGGGCTCACAGGAAGAGGGGAGTCGGATGGGCCAGTCATTCCAGGAATTACTTAGATGGATGGTTCCCGGATGTGCACCTGCTGATCCTCCTCCCTATTGGTGCCTGAGGGCTCCTGCCTGACTCCATGAGGAGAAGGGCAAACTGGAGTGAGGTCGAGCTGCCCCTCACCTTTCTCATGTACACACTGTTGGGGGCCAACTATGGCATCAGCGATGAAACTTAGCCCAAGCAGCAGTGCAGGTCCAATCTCCTGGAACAGGGTCTCCATGGCGGCTGCCATCCTACCAGTGTTGACTTCGGTGCATTGGCATGTCAGCGCTATCACCTCAGACTGAAGGCAACGGACTCCTCCATCATGCCTTGCAAACTGTGGAGTGCAGCGAACATCCCTTCCTCATGTTCCCGAGCTTGCCTTTGCACCTCCAGCACCTGCTGTATGACTGAGCCTAAAGCCTCGTCATCTGACTCAGACTCAACAGATTTCTGGCCTCCAGCTGTCCTCTGAGTGCCGAAAACCGGGGAAGTCCCTGCCGCCGCTGCCGCCTGCTGTGCACCAGACAGCGTGATGTGCTCACCAGATTGTGACCCGGAGGCTATTCTAAAATTAGATCTCACCAAGGTGTGTGTCTCTGCGCTGGTGGAGGATGTGGGTGAGCACTGTGACAAGTCTTCAATTAGTGTTTCCACAGATTCGTCTTGTGAGGATCCTCACTTTTTTGAGCCCCGTTGACCTCACCATCAGCACAGGAATGGTCCAGATCTTCACCGGGCAGCTGGATGACTCTATTTTCAAAGTCTGTGAGGACCTTGATGTTGGGTGTTCCCCCACTGCTCTGTGACCTCTCCCTCTTGTTGAATGCCAGCTTGTCCTGCATGAACAGAGATGGACAGAGTGTAAGCAGGATGCCTGCCAGGCCAGAGGATAAGTATGCCTGACATGTGTGGGTAGTGAACAGTGCCATAGACGGGATCAGGACAATGAAGATGCGTGAGAGAGGGTGAGTGGTGATGTCTTCGGGGCTTGAGTCGAGGACCTGGGTCATGGACTCCCTTGGCTGTTTCCCAGATATGCCTGCGAAAGCAAGGAGAGATAATTAGCGTATGGCAATGGCCTGTTAAAGAGGACACATCACTCACAGCATGGCTGCCTGATGGACGTTGCACTGCTGGATCTTTACTTAGTTGAGGACTGCTGACATCACCTCCGAACCTCTGGAATGGTCCAGATCTTCACCAGCCAGCTGGATGGCTCTATTTTCAAAGTCTGTGAGGACCTTGATGTCAGGCATTCCTCCACCGGTCTGTGACCTCTCCGTCTTGTGTGCCAGCTTGTCCTGCATGAATGGAGATGGAGAGAGCATAAGCATGACGCCTGCCAGGCAAGATGATAAGTATGCCTGACATGTGTGGGTGGTGAGTGGTCCCATGCATGGGACAAGTATAATGAAGGTATGTGCGAGAGTGAATGGTGAGTGAGTGAGATTTCTGTGAATGTTTGATGGGTTTGTGAGTGTGTGAGTTGAGAGTGAAGAGAAGGGTGACTTACCCTGGTAAAACGGAGGCAATCATTCACCCTCTTTTGGCACTGGATGGCTGTCCTCTTTTGCAGGGCATTGGCGATGACCACCACTGCCAGCACCTCCCCAGCTGGATTTGTGATATTTCTGTCCTTCCTGTGGCGAGGGTAGGGGTACAGAACATTGTGGCAGGCCTCCATGGCTTCCAAAGGTGTTCCAGGCACATGTTAGTGAATTGTGGGGCTACAATCTTCCTGCCTTTCGGGGCCATGTCTTCTGTGCAGCAGTCTTGGGCTGGAAGCACTGAGAGGTGTGCGCATGGCTGCGCTTTAAATATGGCGGCCGACGTGAGAAAGTGGCCAGGTGATGGCACGGCGGGTGAATTGGAGGCCGCCCGCCAGCAACCCGGCTTGTTTCCCGGGGATACATGATCAATGAGGCGGCACTGGGATGATATGGCGTGAAACGCTATTGCACTTAGTGGAAACCTGGGACAATTCTGCCCAATACAAGTACTTAGCAGTACAATTCAAAACACATTTCTTTTGTAATTATGTTTTCACTTTTTGACGTGTCCTGATGGGGTCTCATCATAATCCAGATTTTCCTCAGCTCCACACTTGATTTTGCATTGGAATTAAGTCATGAAGTCAGCCATTGTGACATTTTCCCAACAATTACCATCACTTTGCAATGTCCAAGAGTGATGGCAGACATTGAGACTTTACTTTGGTTTAAAATCAACTTTTCAAGTAAGGTATGCTGATTCATTTTAACTCTCATAATAACATTTCTAATACTCATCCCTATTGTGGGAACTTTGCTTTCAGTTGTCTGCTTTTGGATGATAATATTCTTGGGAATACATCTATTCATTTGGTTGGAAACATGCTTGTTTCAATTGTCACAAATGGTTCATGTCAAAGGAAGATTAGGAAGCATCAGGTTTACAGTTCTAACAACAGTCATGGGAGGTAAAATACACAAACTAGCTCTTAGGTAGTGGGATGTGATCTTTTGTCCTTTGATGTTCAGTGACATGGTTTATCTAAATGCAAAAGAGGGTCTTAAAAAATAACACAGCCAAGTGCCATTTCCCCGCAATGTTTTTATTCTGGAATCATGGAGTGGATTGCTATTTAAGTCTTCAGTTAACAAAAAAAAGCATCCAAATCCACTTACAAGTCCGTTAAATCCGATAAAAATATGTAAAATGCAAGAAATCTTCATGAATTCCCAATTTGCTCATTACTCAGGAGGTATTAGTCATAAGCCTTTTGAGTATTAATGGAACATATTTTCTTATTTATCAATACACGCCAGCTTTGCGGAAATCTTTTTTAACTGTGGGGATTTTTGAAAATGATCACTTTTTAACATTAGCTTCAATGTTGCTGCAGCAAGTTAAAATGTAGGTGGGATTCACTTTGTGATATAGAGAGCAAACTGGGACAAGGGGAATAGCAGGAGGCTCCAGCTCCTCTTAATTAACCCAAATAATAGAAGCAACACAAAGAAGTGATGCTATCCATCTACATACTTTTTGAAAGGAGATTTTGTATACATTGTGAACATTCAGGTAACTGGGTGTGTTCCACATTTTGAGCCCACTATTGACATTTTGGAAACTCATATCATCTACAGTATTACATTGGTTAGATCAAAATAAAGTTCCTATGAATCCAGTTCAATTTTGAGCCTTATTGCTAATCTCTGAAAAAAGTGTTGAGATAGCTAGGGATGAAGTTGAGAAATGCTTAGGAATCCTCGTAGTCTCAACATTCAACATGTGGAACCAATTCAGAGCAGCATGCCATAATCTAACTGAATGACAAGACAGGCTAAAGGGGCTGAATAGCCTATTCCTTTTCAGATGCAGCACTCAGCAAAGAGCATCAAATGTTGAATTACCCTGAAGAAGGAGAATGTAAATTAATGCATGTTGTCATCAAATGTACACTGTTTGGTCAGACCACACATTGACACTGTTTCCAGTTCTGGTCACCAAGAAGCAAGGAAGACACTTAAATGCTTCAGAACCATGCTATGCCATATGGTTGCTTTTTAGCGTTACAGGACTGAGCTATGAAGAAGGCCTGGAGAACCAAATGGGGATAACAGAAACATGGATGCATAGGTGATAAAGGTCAATCATGGGAGTGGTTTACAGGCCCCCTAACAGTAACGACAATTTAGGACAAAGTATACAAGAACAAATATTGAGCACTCATGGCAAAGGGGCAGCAACAATCATGGGTGATTTTTATCTACATATAAACTGGAATAATCAGATTTGCAGAAGCCTGGCTGAGGAGTTCATAGAATGCTTTCAAGATAGTCAATAATTCAATAAAAATTGAATTCAGTAAAGAAAAGATCTGGAACTAAAAGCCTAATGATGACCATGAAACCATTGTCAATTGTTGTAAAAACCCAAAACAAAAACAGAATTACCTGGAAAAACTCAGCAGGTCTTGCAGCATCGGCGGAGAAGAAAAGAGTTGACGTTTCGAGTCCTCGTGACCCTTCAACAGAACTATGTGAATCCAAGGAAGGTGTGAAATATAAGCTGGTTTAATGTGTTTGTGTGGGGGGGAGGGGTTTGGGTAGGGGGAGAGAAGTGGAGGGGGGTGGTGTGGTTGTATGGACAAACAAGCAGTGATAGAAGCAGATCATCAAAAGATGTCAAACACCAGGAGAGAAATGGAAAGCAATGAAGGTGAGCAAGGCAAAAGAGAGATATGGAAATCTTGTTGCAGAGACGAACAAAACTTCTTCAAGGAAGGCATTTCTTGAAGAGCAATTGACTGCCACTGCTCTCGTCTCTGCAACAAGATTTCCATATCTCTCTTTTGCCTTGCTCACCTTCATTGCTTTCCATTTCTCTCCTGGTGTTTGACATCTTTTGATGATCTGCTTCTATCACTGCTTGTTTGTCCATACAACCACACCACCCCCCTCCACTTCTCTCCCGCCACCCAAACCCCCGCACCACCACCCCCCACACCTTAAACCAGCTTATATTTCACCCCTTCATTGGATTCACCTAGTTCTGTTGAAGGCTCATGAGGACTCGGAAACATCAACTCTTTTCTTCTCCGCCAATGCTGCCAAACCTGCTGAGTTTTTCCAGGTAATTCTGTTTTTGTGTTGTAAAAACCCATCTGGTTCACTCATGTCCTTTAGGGAAGGAAATCTGCTGTTCTTACCTGGTCTGGCCTACATATGACTCCAGACCCACAGCAATGTGGTTGACTCTTAAATGCCCTCTGAAATGGCCTAGCAAGCCACTCAGTTGTATTGAACTGCTACAAAGTCACAAAAAAGGAACGTAACCAGATGGACCACCTGGCATTGACCTCGGCACCGGAAAAGACAACGGCAAACCCAACCCTGTCAACCCTGCAAAGCCCTCCTTAGTAACATTTGGGGGCTAGTGCCAAAATTGGGAGAGCTGTCTCACAGACTAGTCAAGCAACAGCCTGACATAGTCATTCTCACAGAATCATACCTTACAGATAATGCCCCAGACACCACTATCACCATCCCTGGATGTGTCCTGTCTCACGGGCACGACAGACTTAACAGAAGTGGCAGCACAGTGGTATGCAGTGGGGAGGGAATTGCTCTGGGAGCCCTCAACATCGACTACAGATCCCATGAAGTCTCATGGCATCAGGTCAAATCTGAGCAAAGAATCCTCCTGCTGATTGCCACATACCATCATCCCTCAGCGCTCCTCCATGTTGAATATCACTTGAAGGAAACACTGAGTGTGGCAAGGGGCAGAATGTTTGCTGGGTGGGGGACTTCAATATCCATCACCAAGAATGGCTTGGTAGCACAACTACTGACCTAACTGTGTCTGCGGCAGATGGTGAGGGAACCAACAAGAGGGAAAAAACATACTTGACCTCATCCTCACCAACCTGCCTGCCGCAGATGCATCTGTCCATGACAGCATTGGTAGGAGTGGGCCACCGCACAGTCATTGTGGAGACGAAGTCCTGCCTTCACATTGAGGATACCCCCATCGTGTTGTGTGGTACTACCACTGTGCTAAATGGGATAGATTTCAAACATATATAGCAACTCAAAACTGGGCATCCATGAGGCACTGTGGGCCATCAGCAGCAGCAGAATTGTACTCAAACCCAATCTGTAACCTCATGGCCCGGCATATCCCCCACTCTACCATTACTATCAAGCCAGGGGATCAACCTTGGTTCATTGAAGAGTGCAGGAGGGCATGCCAGGAGCAGCAGCAGGCATACCTAAAAATGAGTTGTCAACCTGGAGAAGCTATAAAACAGGACTGCTTGCATGCCAAACAGCGTAAGGAGCAAGTGATAGACAGAGCTAAGTTACCCCACAACCAACAGATCAGATCTAAACTCTGCAATCCTGTCATATCCAGCCATGAATGGCGGTGGATAATTACACAACTCACTGGAGGAGGTGGCTCCACAAATATACCCATCCTCAATGATGGAGGAGCCCAGCACAGCAGCGTAAAAGATTAGGCTGAAGCATTTGCAACAATCTTCAGCCAGAAATGCTGAGTGGATGATTCATCTCAGCCTCCTCCAGAGGTCTCCAGCATCTTCAGCCAATTCAATTAATTCCATGTGATATCAAGAAACAGCTGAAGGCACTGGATACTGCAATAGTACAGAAGATCTGTGCTCCACAACTTGCCGCACTCCTAGCCAATCTTTTCCAGTACAGCTACAACACTGGTATCTACCCGGCTATGTGGAAAATTGCCCAGGTATGTCCTGTACACAAAAAGCAGGACAAATCTAATCCGGCCAGTTACCACCCCATCAGTCTACTCTCGATCATCAGTAAAGTAATGGAAGGGGTCATCAACAGTGCAATCAAGCGGCACTAGTTTAGCAATAACCTGCTCACTGATGCCCAGTTTGGGTTCTGCCAGGGCCACTCAGCCCCTCCCCTCATTACAGCCTTCGTTCAAACATGGACAAAAGAGCTGAACTTCCGAGGTGAGGTGAGAGTGACTGCCGTTGACATCAAGGCAGCATTTGACCAAGTGTGGCATCAAGGAGTCTTAGGAAAACTGGAGTCAATGGAAATCAGTGGGAAAACTCTCCACTGGTTGGAGTCCTACCTAGCACAAAGGAAGATGGTTGTGGTTGTTGGAGGTCAGTCATCTCAGCTCCAGAACATTATCGCAGTAGTTCCTCAGGATAGTGTCCTCGGCCCAACCATTGTTAGATGCTTCATCAATGACCTTCCTTTCATCGTAAGGTCAGAAGTGGGGATGTTCGCTGATGATTTCACAATGTTCAGCACAGTTCGCGACTCTTCAGAAACTGAAGCGGTCCATGTCTGAATGCAGCAAGACCTGGACAATATCCAAGCTTGGGCTGACAAGTGGCAAGTAACATTCATGCCACACAAGTGCCAGGCAATGGCCCTCTCCAACAAGAGAGAATCCAACCATCACCCCTTGGTGTTCAATGTCATTACCATCACTGAATCCCCCACTATCAACATCCTGGGGGTTACCATTGACCAGAAACTGAACTGGACTAGCCATATAAATACTGTGGCTACAAGAGCAGGTCAGAGGCTAGGAATCGTACGACGAGTAACTCGCCTCCCCCAAGCCTGTCCACCATCTACAAGGCACAAGTCAGGAATGTGATGGAATACTCCCCACTTGCCTGGATGAGTGCAACACTGAAGAAGCTGGACACTGCCAAGACAAAGCGGTCCGCTTGACTGGCACCACATCAACAAACATTCACTCCCTCCACCACTGATGCACAGTAACAGCAATGTGTACTAACTACAAAGTGCACTGCAGAAATTCACCAAGGCTCATTAGATAGCCCCTTCCAAACCCATGGCCACTACCACCTAGAAGGACAAGGGCAGCAGATACAAGGGAACACCACCACCTGGAAGTTCCCTTCCAAGTCATTCACCATTCTGACTTGGAAATATATTGCTGTTCCTTCACTGTTGCTGGGTCAAAATTCTGGAACTCCCTTCCTAACAGCACTGTGGATGTACCTACACCACATGGACTGCAACAGTTCAAGAAGGCAGCTCATCACCAACTTATCAAGGGCAGCTAGGGATGGGCAATAAATGAAGGCCCAGCCAGCAAAACCCACATCCCATGAATAAATAAAAAAAAAGTCTACTCTCAATCATCTGTGGAATAATAGAACGGGTCATTAACAGTGCTATCAAGTGGCACTTGCTTAGCAATAAGATGCTCACTGACACTCAGTTTGGTTCCCGCTAGGGGCACTCAACTCCTGACCAATATCCAGGCTTCTGCTGATAAGTGGCAAGTAACATTCGGGCCACACAAGTGTCAGGTAATAACGATCACCAACAAGAGAGAATCCAATCATTGCCCCATGATGTTCAATGCCATTACTATCACTGAATCCCCCACTATCCACATCCTGGGGGTTACCATTGACCAAAAACTGAACTGGACAAGCTATATAAATACTGTGGCTACAAGATCATGTCAGAGGTTTGGAATCCTGTGACAAGTAACTTACCTCCTGACTCCCCAAAGCATGTCCTCCATCTACATGGCACAAATCAGGAGTGTGATGGAATACTCACCACTTGCTTGGATGAGTGTAGCTCCCACAATACTCAAGAAGCTTGACACCATCCAGGACAAAGCAGCCCACTTGATTGGCATCACATCCACAAACATTTACTCCCTCCACCACTGACACACAGTAGCAGCAGTGTGTGCCATCGGCAAGATGTACTGCAGAAATTAACCAAGTCTCTTTCAACAGCACCTTCCAAACCCACAACCACTACCATCTAGAAGGAAAAGGGCAGCAGATAGATGGGAACACCACCAACTGAAAGATCCCCTCCAAGTCACTCATCATCCTGACTAGGAAATTTATCATCATTCCTTCACTGTCATTCAGTCAGAATCCTGGAACTCTGTCCCTAACAGCACTGTGGGGTACCTACACCACATGGACTGCAGCAGTTCATTAAGATAGCTCACCGCCATCTTCTCAAGGGTAACTAGGGATGGGCAATAAATGCTGGCCCAGCCAGCGAAGCCCACACCCCATGAATGAATAAAAAAAGTTTCTTAAGCAGCATATTCTGGAACCAACTTGGATACTAGGCTAGGGGATATATCAATAAAGAAACAGTGGGAGACTTTTCAGGGGATATTTCTGAATACTCAGAATAAGTATATTCCTACTATAAAGAAAAATTATAAGGAGAGGACCCAACATCTGCGGTTAACTAAAAAAGCTAAGGAAAGCATCAAACTTAAGGAAAAAGCATTTAACTGCGTAAAGATGAGTGACAGGCCAGGCGATTTGTCAGAATATAAAGACTGGCAGAGAATGGCTAAGAGGCTAATCAGGAGTAAGAAATTAGAGTATGAGAAGAAGCTAGTTAGAAATGTAATGACGGATAGCAAGAATTTCTACAAGTATCTGAAAAGGAAAAGAGTCAGTAAAGTGAGTGTTGGGAGGTAATAGTAGGTAATAAAAAATAGTGGATGAAACGAGCAAATACTTTGTCTCTGTCTTCACCACAAAGCATGCAAAAAACATTCTAGTAATAGCTATAAGTCAGGAGGTGGAAGGGAAAGGGGAAAATTCATGAAATTACAATCACTAGGGAAATGGTATTGAGCAAACTGGTAGAGCTGCGGGCTGATAATTCTCCAGGTCCTGATGGACTTAAAGGAGGTGGCAATTGAGGTTGTAGATGCATTGGTGTTAATTTTCCAAAATTCGACAGATTCTGGAAAGTTTCCATCAGACTGCAATGTAGCAATTATAACCCCTCTATTCAAGAAGGGAGCGAGGCATAAATCAGGAAGCTTTCAGCCAGTTAGCTTGATGTCAGTTATGGGGAAGGTGTTAGAATCGATCATTAAGAAAGTTATATCTGGGCACTTAGAGAAACTCAAGGTAATCAGGAAAAGTCAGCATGGTTTTGTGAAAGGGGAATCATTTTTAACCAGTTTATTGGAGTTCTTTGAAGGAGTAACATGTGCTGTGGATAAAGAGGAGCCTGTAGATGTACTATACTTGGATTTCCAGAAGGCATTTGTTAAGATGCCACATCAAAGGTTATTGCGAAAAATAAAAGCTCATGATGTAGGTGGTAACGTATTAGCAAGGATAGAAGATTGGCTGATTGGCAGAAAACAGAGTGTTCATTATTGGGTCTTTTTCTGATTGGCAGGGCGTGACGAGTGGCATCCCAAAGGAGTCTGTTCTTTGGCCTCAACTTTTCACAATTTACATAAATGACTTAGATGAGAGGACAGAAGGAATGATAGCTAAATTTGCGGGTGACACCAGGATAGGTAGGAATGCACGTTGTGAAGAGGATATAAGGAGGTTGCAGATGGATATAGATAGGTTGAGCGAGTGGGAATAAATCTGGCGCATGGAGTATAATGTGGAAAAATGTGAAGTTGTTCACTTTAGCAGGAAGAATAAAAAAGCAGAGTATTACTTAAATGATGGTTGCATAATTCTGAGCTGCAGGGGGTTCTAGTGCATGAGTCACAAAAAGTCAGTATGCAGTTAGAGCAATTAATTAAGAAGGATAATGGAATGCTATCTTTTATTATGAGAGGAATCAAACATAAAAGTAAGGGTGTTATGCTTCAGTTATATATTTCATGCGCCTTTGACTCAGCATTGTCCTGATCCTGGTGTTTGCGTTAGTGCCTGGCTCAGAGAGCGGGTGTGGCGCCAGTGCAGGTGAAGCCTTGGCAGTCTTCTGCCATCAGGGGTGGATCTTTGGGGTCCTGCAATTGAGGATGTGCTGGCACATCTAAGGGAGAACAGCAACATGTCAGTCGTTTAAATCATCATACTATCACTGTGCATAGCAGGCATCCTCGTGAGACAATGGAGGTCTGCATCATGGTGCTAATGTCTTTCAATGATCTATGGGGAATCGGGTTTTGAGGTTCCCATCAATAATGAGAGTGCAGAAGAATGCTTGCACCGTCCAAACCTCTCGCCTCTGTGCACTGCACTCTTACCTTCATCTGACACCCCAGCCTCTCCATGACCAGCTGACTGAGGTGTGTGGTGCCTGTCCAGTGCCAAGGCGTCCTGCTCAAATTTTGTAAGGGATAGGAGGTTTGGGGGGCCTCTGCCTGTTCACGACCTTTCAAAGGTGTCATGGGTTGTCTTCTCCTGAAAGGACAGAAGAGCATTGATTAGTCCACTCTCTACCTGCAGCCCCATTGCAGCCTGGCTAACCCCACCAGAGGAACACCTTGCAAGGCACGCCTGAGTCGTGACCCTTGAGCCTCAAGGCACTCAGTCCAAGCAACCAGAACTCTCCCCCTTGGCCAGCTCCAGAGTCATTGACAATTGGCACTCAGGCTCCAACACCCCTGAGCTCAACAGACCTTAACACCTCACCACACTGCTCCATGCCAACACGGTACTCACCCTTCCCGAGCGCAGCAGGTGGTTAAACCTTTTGCAGCACTGCACCCATGTGCACCACAGAGCATCCTGGCTGCTGACCTGTGCTGCTACCTCCTCCCAAGCTCTTTTTGTTAGGTGTGGTGGCCTCTTCTTTCCATCTCTGGGGACAAGGTTGCCCCTCCAGGAGGACCGTGAGGCACTCATCAGAAAACCAAGAGACCGAATGTCCACCCGACCTGCCCTCCTGCCTGGCGTCTCCAGACGCACTTGAGGCCATAACTTCGGTCTTCAGAATGTTCTTCCCTGGCCGCCTTCAAGGAGCTGCACATACCACTTTTAAACTGCCCGCTGGGTCACCATTGGACCTGGCAGCTGACAGGCCTCTGCCCATGCTCGGCCCTTCCTGACCATTGGGAAAATGCGTTTCATACTGGGTGAGCCTTAATTGGCCAGCCAGCGTGAAATTGCATTCGACGGCCTGTCACCCGACTGGTCACGGGCCCACCGATTGTGTCTGCCACCAAGGGTAAAATTCAGGCCCAGTTCAGATGAATTTATGTTAGAAGAGCTGTCAAAACAGCCTGAATCACTGTCAACTGTTTAAGATAGCATTTTAAATCCTGCAAAAAGCTAAAAGATGACCACAACATTTCCAACACTCAATTGGAAGACAGTGCTCCTCCTAACTCATTTCACATTGTTCTGACAATGCGTAGAGCTGGCTTTTCTGGACCTCAATATTTCCAAACCAGCTAAATAATGAAAATGAAAATTGCTATCGCCAATGAAGGACTCAACAGACTGAACACATCAGGTCTATCAGAGGATGAACTTAAATGTCCAGAAAAAATACAGTAAACACTCAAAAAAATCAATTATGATTGAAGCTCAACTCCTGAATACACCATCTTGCATTCATGTCTTTTAGGCAACAACTAACAGAGGCCATTGACCAATTCATAAGTTAATGCAAAGAAAAGGGGTGTGATTGCAACATCATGGCAGCTGAGTTAGCCAACAGGTTAATTGAGTTTATGATAGGATCTACACCAATAGAAACATTCAAAAAGACCTCTTGGGCCAACCCAAAGCTTACATTGTGGAAACACTACTGCAAAGCAGACACAAGTATGAAGCCATACTACTACGTAGGCAGGGTCTATAGTATATGCATAATTCATCTACCATTAGCATGATAGTTAATGCCGGCAAGCCTAGTAAATAATGCAGACAGTGCTGCCTCATACATGCACCCAGAAATTTTCCAACTTTTAATGCTGCATGAAAGGTTTGTGGCTCTAGAGAGTACTAGAATTGCAAATGCAGAAATCAAAGGCCAAAACAAGTGGTTCGACATCATATGCAGTAACAACCAAAGGCCAGACAAGACAGCATTCTAACCAACCAAGAGAATGTACCAAACAGTGTGAAGACAAGGTCCACAAAATGTCTAGCCAAGCTACATGGTCAGATGATGACTAGAGCATCAACACACAAAATGAGCTGACAGCCAGTATGATGAACATCAAAGAATGTATGAATGTATTGGACAATGGTACTAACAGAAGCCTTTGTCGCTGTCCAGATTATTTACCCATAGATGCAGTGTCAGCATAACCTGTATGCAAAATTTGACGCAATGCAAACAGCCTTCAATTTTGCAGACTGGAATGTATGTATCCAAGTGATGGCTCAGCCAACAAATATATTCACCGTTTACAATGACTCGGCGATCCTGTCCCTGGGATCCATTAAATTCAATCCTCACAACCAAAGCTCACCCTGGTCACCCCAGATGTTTATGTTGTGGACACCCTGAGCCCACTGATCACGGGTCTGCCAGCGTACATTGACCTGTCTTTGGTCACCATTCATGATCTTGTCAAGATGTTGGACAAAGACCACAGGCCACAAGGAGAGACATTGAAAACCTTATGCTTACACTAGGAGACGATCACCTAATGCTGCAACACAGATCATTAGCCAGAGTCTGAGTGGCACAAGTTGAACTCAGTATGTATACTCATTCCAAATATGCACAATTCATTGTACTGCAGAACCAATGCAGAATTGCTATTCGGCAACAAATACGGACAAACTTTCCCAGTTATGACTCGTTGATGACCCCAGGACCACACGATGCATTACTTGAAAAAAGATGAAAGGCCAAAGATGAAAAATGTCCATGATTGGCATGCATGTAATGAATCACCCAACCTGAAAACTGACAAGAAAATTCAAGCACAACATCCAACTAATGGTACATTGAATCCAGCAGAAATGATCAGCATATGCCTCGAACCAAGATCACATTAAGTGTGAATACTAATTGGTATGACAGTGTGACAAAACAGATGCCAAATTAGAAAAATAGCACAACCAGAAACACAAACTAGTCCTATTATGAAGATGCAACAGTACTAAAGCGACACTAACCAGCATTATGAAAATGTGCAGCAACCTCCATCAAAGATCACCATAATTAATTTTGGACAGATAAGCAAACCGCTGATAAGTTTCAGAGACTTGTAAATTTATTGCTTTGTGTTGAAGTACATTCAGATATGATGGCCGAGATTTTATGGCCCCATCGTGGTGGGACCCATTGCAGGAGATTTGGCGGCCCGTTGTGGGACTGGACGATCCCAGTTGTGAGCAGGGCCAGAAAGTCCCGCCCATTGTTATTTTCTTTTTCTGTCATTTAAATTGTTTGACTTGTTGAAGGTAAATCATTAGTTAGATAAGAAGGGGCACGTTGTGATATGATGTATATGTATCTTTAAGGGGCGCATCTTAAACTGCTTTCAATTATTAACCAAATCGACAGGGTACAATGTATCTGCCCCATGATTTGTATTCAGTCTACAGCAGCAGATGGTAGGAGTTAGAATGTACACCTAGCCTCATAGTGAACATTATACTTATATAGTCTTACCTTCAAATAGAGATCTGTATTATTGTTTCACTAATCCTTGTCGTGTGATTGGTACGTTTACGTAGAAGAGAAGAACGTAATATAGGCCAACAACAGCAGCAGAATTGTATTCAATCACAATCTGTAACCTCATGGCCCAGCATATTCCTTTCACTACTGTATCAAGCAAGAAGACTAACCCTGATTCAATGAGGAGTGGAGGGCAGCATACCAAGAACAACACCAGGCGTACATAAAAATGAGATACCAACTTGGGGAAGCTACAATACAGGGTTGCAAATATAGACAGACTAAGCAATCCCACAACCAAAGGATGAGATCAAAGCTCTGCAGTCCTGCTATATCCAGTGGTGAATGGTGGTGGACAATTAAAGAAGTAACAGGAGGAGGGGGGTCTACAGACATTCTTATCCTAAATTATGCGTAGTCCAACAATGCAAAAGAGAAGGCTGAAGGTTTTGAAACCATCTTCAGTGAGGAATGCCATGTGGATGATCCATCTCGGCCTCACCTGAGTCCCCCAGTATTAGAGATGCCAAACTTCAGCCAATTCAATTCATTCCATGTGACATCAAGAAACAGATGAGCACACTGGACACAGTGAAGGTTTCTTCTTCTTAGGCAGTCCCTCAGGTAAAGGATGATTTACTTCCATTCCAGTTCAAGCCCACATCCCTTGAATGAATAAAGATAAACACCACCACCTTCAAATTCCCCTCCAGGACCAACACCATCCTGACTTAGAACTATGTATATGTTCCTTTATTGTTGCTTGGTCAAAATACTGGAACCTACTGGAGTTGCAGTGATTCAAGAAGATGGCTCATCACCTCCTTCTGCGGGACATTTAGGGATGGCCAGAGAATGCCTACATCCCATGAAAAAAAATACACTCTTTGTGTAGTTTTGGATGGCTTATCCTCTCTGTTCACAATAACTAATAGATTTTCTAATGTTCTGTTCTATATTTACAAGACAACCTACCAAGGTTACACCAAATTCTGATTAGGTTTAATCTCATATGATTAAGATTTATGTTTTCTTTTGACTTGTGCTTAGCCTGTGGATTTGTTTCCTGGCTAGAATTGTTTAAATTGTTAAATTGTTCAGTCCTGGGATGACTTTGGGTTTAATTTATCAGTGTACAAGTTAATTGTCTGTGCTGGTTATTTTCTGCTGAGGTGTGGAATGTGAGGTGCAGGATGTGTAATTTGTTCCTGTTGACTTCTTTTTGACAATGAATTTGGAAACACGATAGTCTTGACACAAGGAAATAGGACAATAGAGCCAAGCTGATTTGTTGCGTGGGTGGATGGTAAACAAGTTGGCAATTTTTGTTTTGTAAGAACTACCTCATCTCTGGGGTTCTTATTTACAACAAACTCTTGAGATGCCTTAATGAATCATCAAGGTTACAAGAAAACAATTGGCATGACTAGAGACCTAGTCAGATCTTACACACTCCTCATCTTGCAATTTATAGAGAGTGACAAGAATGAAAGCTTTGATGAAGGTTACATTTCTACCTAGCGGAAAAGTGAGATGACTGTGTGTATTGCTTTGTGTGGCTATTGCTTAAAGCTATTAGGTGGAATTGTCTGGTCTCGTTGGTGGGCGAGGGCGGGTACAATTCAGCATGAGGGGCCGAAATCGGTTTCGCGCCAGCATGAAAGCACACCGGGATCAGCCGATGGTGTCTGCCATGGCGGAATGGCAATCCCGCTGGAGGCCGGCGTGAACCCAATTTACATCCCAGTAATGGGGGATGTAAAGTAAGGCTCGACTAGAATTGTACCTAAATGCCAGGTTTTCCATTACACCAGCCCATAACACGTCTGGACAAGTGTGATGTGCCTTGCTCAGATTGTGGACATCCAAGGGGAAGAAGATGCTGGAGCTCTGCAGCTACTGGGTCCTGGAGGAATAAGTGCATTGCAGGCTGGGTGCATCCTCATGCACATGGCTCCGCCACGAAGTAGCTCATGAAAGGTGGGAGGTCTCCGCTGATGTCTCAGGTCTGCACGGAATATCACAGTCTTGACCATGGGCTCCTACAGATGATTGGCGAAGGGACGGGAGGGGAAGGTATAGCCGTGAGTGGGAGAGGAATGTGTACCGGCGGGTGGGGAGGGTGGAGTGGGAGTGGTGGGAGACGAAGGTGTACCATGGGTGCTGAGGTTGGGAGAGGGGGGACAAAGGTCCCGGGGGGATGAGGTTGGGAGTGGTGGGGGGGTGAAGGTGTCAGGGGGGTGAGGTTGGGAGGGGGGATGGAGATGTCAGGGGAGAGGTGAGGTTAGGAGGCGGAGGACCGCGCATGGGGGGAGGAGGGTGTGACAGGGACAATGTGGTAAGTGGGGAGGCAGGTGTAAAGTGGGGGAAGGTGTAAGGGAGGGAGTTTGGAGGGGGTAAGGAATTCAGAGGGGGGGAAAGTATCCCAGGGGAGGAAGGTGTCAGGAGAGAGAAGGGAGTTTGGAGGGGGGAAAGTGTCTGGGGGAGGAGGGATTTTGGAGGGGGATGACGTTCGGGGAGAGGAGAGATTAAAGATGGAGGAAGCAGTCAGGGTGGAGGAGGGAGTTAGGATGGAGGAGTGATTTAGGGGTGAGTGAGTGTGCAAGGGAAGGATCTGCGGAGTCAATGACTGCCTCCTGGGGAATGAACTGAAGGTGAGCATCGTAGGAGGGAATGGTGAGTGTGTGAGGGGGCAGACGGAATCTGTAGGGTGCGAGGGTGAGGATGCATCGTTAGCAGTAGAAGGGATGGTGAGGGTGGTTGGTGGGGACTTAGAAACAGACACAGACCCTTGGACTGGGAAGGAGGGGGCCGGGAGGTCAATGTGGATGGGGGTGGGATTCTCAGGAAGGTAGGGAACTTGCACATTCATCTGGACACCCTGGAAAGAAAAGGGTTTGGATTGGTAGGTGACAGTGGGGAGGTGGAATGTGATGCCATGGGGGTCGACAGTGATGGGGGTAACATGGTTGACTGGGGGAGGGGAAAGGACCAGGGACCTGATCAGAAACTTAACAAACTACAATGGCTGTTGAAATGGAAAGTGAGTGGAGCCTCGTGTTGGATGGGCACAGGTGCTGCATGGGAATATGTGGCGATGCAGGTCAGCTCAGATAGACAACTGAAAGAGAAGCCCAGGAGGTAGCATTGGAAATCCTCAGGACAGTTAGATGAGTGTGATGGAGGAATGCTCCATGTGAGTGAGAGATTGCTTGCATGAGGCTCTGAAAGGCCCTCCCTCCAGAATCGCTGGTGGTCCGACTGCATGGAGCTGAACTGCTGGTGGTTGGGGGAATGCAGTGGGGAGGCCCGCGAAACATGTCAATGAAGCTGAAAGACAATATTATGCATTATTCAGTGAAAGTGAATATATTTTCAGACTCTAAGTTGAGAAAATGTGTTCACCCCTGCAACCACTTGTGATCAGAATTTCTTAACTTTTCTAGGCCTGCCACTTCTTCTAGATGCTGCCCTGACATCCGGAGTGGAGTTGGGGACAGCCTGTGCAATGGTTGAACCTGTTGCCCCTGATGACTTTGGCACGAATCTCCTGGAGAGCCGAGGCCTTGAGGGCCCTGGCTTGCTTTGGCTGTCCTCCTTTGGGCCAGCAGCTCCCTCTGCGGTGATAGAGGGGTCACAGGCAAAGGGGACTTGCACGGCGAGGACAGCCTCTGAAATTTCTGAGTGGATGACCCAGGGGTGTCCAGCTGCTCCTCCTCCTCCCTTCAAGTTCCTTGGGGGCCCTGGCCTGACTCCTTGAGGGGAAGGAGCACCTGGAGGGACCTCGAAGTGCTGCGTTTCCTTCTCGCATTGCCACTGCAGGGAGTCACACATGGCTACCCCGATGGAGAGCAGGTCTGCGCACATCTCCATGTTCTGCTAGACCAGGATCCCCATGGCATCTGCCGCCCCTCCCATGGTGAACTCCATGCGCAGCACTTCATCAGAGAGCAGGCAGACACATTCCTCTGACTCACGTGCCACTCTGTTGAAGGTTTCCAACAGCTCTGCATGATGTTCCCCTGCCTTTTGCTGAATCTCCATGATGAGTTAGAAGGACGAATCCAAAGGCTAGTCATCTGATTCGGACCTCACATATGCCTCATCCCCAGCAGTCCTCTGAGTACCGGGAAGCTCAGCTGAACCTGCCTCCTCCTGATGTGGACACATGTCCGTGTGGTGACCACCAGATTGTGAGCCTGAGCCTGCTCTAGATCTAGGTTCAACCGAGGTGTGGGTCTCTGCACTGGCGCAGGATGTGGGTAAGCGCTGTGACGGGTCTTCCAGGCCACTTGTTTCCAGCTCTTCAATGGAGGAGGAGTCCTTTTGGCTGGAGGTGCAGACCTGGATGGAGCTGATGTACTAGCTGGCTGAGAGTGTTGGTCACTTGGCAGAGCTCCCTGTGAGCCAAAGTAGAGATAATGGAGATGTGAGGGTGCGTGTGAGATGTAGTGCTGTTGTCCCTTGAGTTGTGAGAACCCAGTGGATGTGTGATGGGTTGTCAGTGCGTGGGTTGACAGTGATGAGGTGGTTGACTTACCCTGATGGAACGGATGAGAGCGTTCATCCTCTTCCTGCACTGGATGGCTGATCTCCTCTGTGCGCCAGTGGCAATGACCGCCACTGCCAGCGCCGCCCAGGTGGACACTGGTGGACCACCTGCAGCCAGAGTGGTGGTAGAGAATATCGTGGCAGCCTTCCACTGCACCCAGCAGGTGCCCCAGAGAAGCATCGATATATTTGAGGGCTGCTGTCTTCTTTGCCTGGAACAGTCCAGTCTGAAGACATGAACTAGGCTGTTCTGGTGTGCTTTAAATGTGGCATCCAGAGCCAGGAAACTCTGAGGTCACAGCATGGCGAGCAAACCCGAGCCCACCCATCAGCGCTCCAGAGTGTTTTCCATGAATGCATTATTAATGAGGTGCCGGGAATGGGATGATACAGCGCAAAAACCTGACATTGCGGTAAGGGGGTAAAAAGACTTTTTCAATGTCCGCTACTGCATTAGCGTAAATCTGTGACAATTCTGCCTATGAGAACACATCTATTTATATAGAGTTGAAATCCAGTGCATCATGCATGTCAAAGACATGGTTGAACAATGGAAAAGTTACAAACCACATTTGGTGTCAAAGCCCAAATCTCTTGCTTCTTGCATTTCATCCCTTCTCTATATCAATAATCTCCCATATTTCTGATAGGCAATCCCTCTGCTTCTCTCAATAGATTCCAACTTCACTCCACTGCAATATTTTTTGCTTGTCTTTGTTTTATTGATTGTACATTGGTCAGTGATGCTTTGAACTCACGATTTCTGGTTGTTAAATTATTTCTGAATTCCACCCCAATCTGCTGACATTGGTTGTAGACAGAAAGAAAAGAGAACCTGGAAAAAAAAAAACAAAGAATGTTCTATCCCTTCTCCATACATCACTGTTGAAAATATTGAAAGTTCGACTCAGTTGCTTGATGGCTAGCTGACCCTTTCAACTATGTTTCTTCTGTTCACTACGCGATACTTCACAGTGAAATATCCAACCAACAAAGTCAATGTTTGGGAGGTGGGAAGGTGGTGGCATAGTGGTATTGTCACTGGACTAATATTCTAGGGACCAAAGGTAATTCTCTGGAGACTAAGGTTTGAATCCCACCACAGCAGATGGTGAAGTTTGAATCCAATAAAAATCTGGAACTAAAAGTCTGATTGTTGAAAAACTCATCTGGTCCACTAATGCCCTCTAGGGAAGGAAGTCTGCAACCCTTGCCTGGCCTGGTCTACAAGTGACTCCATACCCACAGTTGACTCTTAAATGCCCTCTGAACAAGGGTGGGCAATAAATGCTGACCTTGCCAGTTGTGTCCACATCCTATGAATGAAAAAAAAATCTGGATGTTGAAACACCTTGAACAGGCTCAGTTGCACACTCAAAAGAGGCTGACAAAATTGTGCATTGCATCTTTAAACAACTGAGATTGCTTTGATGCAACAACAACAAAAAAAATCTTACTCTCTGCTTTCATTTTTATGTTATTGTCTCAACAATGTATCTTTGCCACTTATTGCTCCCAGATGAGAAAAAAAAGTAAATGTTCCCTTTCTCAAATTTTCCAACATGGATGCTTCTTCCTTCCAGTAAATTAATTCAGTTTGTGGTAGACTACAGCTAAATTTATTACTGGGGTCACGATGGCTACACATAACCTGGAAATCTTTTCATCTGATTCCCTTGTAGATGAAACTCTTCTCTCTATCTGACAGGAACTGAAGGTGAAACATAGGCCTATATACAAACCAAGCACAAAAAAAACCCTTGTGACCTGATATGTTTTATTGCACTTGTCTCTGCATCAATCACTGCAAAAGCTTCACTCAGTGGGTAGAAATAATCACATCTTGCAGGGAAAGGCTGCTTGCCAGGTAACTAGCACAGGACCAAAGTATTTGTTGGCATAATTAATTAAGGGACCAGAAGCAGGCACTGTTGGCGATGGTTAGGGAATTTGTATCTTTGAGCGCTAACATTTGCTGTCTGGCAATTCCGTGGAGATATCTTTGCAAGGAGGAAGACTAATACCATTGCAAGTTTGGTGCATGTAGCTGCTTTCCTTTTTCCACAGGTTATTAGGGATTGAAACTCAAATATTGAAATTCTTTCTAGTTCCTTGATGGGGAGAATGTGTGTTAACATAATTGGCTTCAAACAGCAGTCCCAAAGAGTCTGAGCCATTGATTACAATATGCAAGGCAGTAGGTGCGGTTCAGGGTGACAATTAGGCAGCAGAGAGGAAAGTGATTTTTTTTAAATAAAAGAAACTGAATGTTTCTGTGTGTCTGTTCAAGTTATCATATTAGCCATCTCATTGTAGAAGCTTAACCACAATGGATGGATTTCAAGAATGCAGCTCCACAGGATGCACTGGAGCGAGAAAGCTAATTATTTATATTTCCATATTTTATGTTAGATAAGAGTACAGAGCAAATAGTGGATTCACAGTGTGCCAAGACAACCTTGTAAACTGCATGGGTCAAAGGCTGACAATAGAAATATTTTGGCATTCCCAATGCAGCCAATTGCAAAAACAAAACTCAGTACTTGTTTAATTATAAATAAATGCAGTGTACAAAAAAAGCTAGCCATTCATACAGCATGTTGTTCAACAAACAGTTGCTAGCAGACCAAAAACCAGTAACAAAGCCCACACCACCTAATTACTCCGATGAATGGCAAAAATCTTTTCTCAGATCTTCTGAGCAGCAACAATAATCATCAGATTGCCGTTACGCTCCTAAATTCCATTGCAACACTGCTACACATTTCTACTAGGGTCTTCTTTAGCCCATCTTTCACAGAAACACGTAGCATGCTTTAGGGAACTCTGTCAGAGCAGAGCTGAGCCTGGTAAAGACCATGATACGCCCCTTTTTTATGGCACTAGCTGCTGTATGGTACCTTTAAATGCCCAGTTTAAACGTTAGTGAATGGATGAGTCAATAGGTGGGTGGGTGAGTGGGTAGGTGGGTAAAGTGGGTAAGTGGATAGGGGATGTGGATATGGTGGGTGAGCGGGTAAGGGGAGGTGGGCGAGGTGGGTAGGTAGATATGTGGGTGTTGTAAGGTGTTGGTTACATTTCAGTAGGTCCAAAGAATTCTTCATAGTTAAATGTAGATTAAATGTAAGTCTTTACTGAGTCTTAGGAATATTTACAAATATACAGTAAAGGATATAAGCAAGGAGCTGCCTTCAGGTTAGCTGATACACACTAGCTCTGTCCAACAGTTGACTGATCCTGAGTGTGGGTCATCTGCTCTTATGTCACTGTGTGGGTGTTACTGTACTCAGTGTCACATTAGCCCTATATGTGCCAGACTACAATGGGTGAGGTGGGCAGTTGAGTAGGGAGTTAAGTGGGTAGATGGGTGAGATGGGTGAATGGGTAGGTGTATAGGGGGTAGGTGGATGATTTGGGTAAGTGGGTGGGATGGGTAAGTGAGTAGGGGGTTAGGTGGGTGAGTGAGTAGCCGAGAAAGGGCGTAGTCTGGTCAAATCAGATCGGGGCATTAGTTGGGTGGTTGGGAGGGTAGTCGGCTGGTCAGGCGGGCTTGTCTGGTTGGGTCAGGAGGTTAGTTGGCGGTTGGGAGGTTGTCGGGTGGTGGGGGGGTAGTCAGGTGGGGTCAGAAGGGGAGCCAGGTGGGGTCAGGAGGACAGTTGGGGGTTGGGGGGTAGTCAGTTGGGTCAGGTGGGGTAGCAGGGTTTGGAGGTGTAGCTGGTAGCCAGGTCGGGGGTAGTCAGATCGGGTCAGGGGAACTGTCAGGTTGGGTCAGTGGGGAAGCTTGGGGTGCCAGAGGGGTAGCTGGAGGGTCAGCAGGGGTGATTGGGGAGTCAGTTATGGTGCTATCCAGGTGGTAGGTTAGGTTTTAATCTTTCAACATTTCCGGGGTAACTATTCTGGTAAGCACAAAGGAACAGTCTGATGTCTCCAGAGTCGGAGGGTCCTGGGGAGCAGGGAAATTGCTCATCAGAAGTTGAAACTGCCCAGGCAATTCCCACACAGGTTTGCATGTCAGGATTTCCACAGGCTCCTGATATGCAAGTTCAATTGGATGTCCGGTCTCTGATGGTCCAGAGACAAGAAGATTCACGGCCCCTTGATTTCAATTGTAGTTGATTTGGAGACATTCACCTGCAATTTCTCCGGTGTTTCTTTGATGAATGATCCACAGAACAGCTGGTGAAATGGTGCAAAGAGCATAAAAGCAGTAATTTACATAATTTATTAAAAATTCATTCGTGGGATGTCACTGGCTGAGCCAGCATTTCTTGCCCATCTCTAATTCCCCTTCAGAAGGTGGTGGTGAGCTGCCTTTTTGAACCGCTGCAGTACTTGTGGTGTAAGTATACCAACAGTGCTGTTAGGGAAGGAATTCCAGGATTTTGACCCAGCGACAGTGAAAGAACAGCGATATATTTCCAAGTCAGGATGGTGAGTGGCTTGGAGGGGAGCTTCCAGGTGGTAGTTTTCCCATGCGTCTGCTGTCTTTGTCTTTCTAGATGGTAGCGGTTGTGGGTTTGGAAGCTTCTATTTAAGGAGGTTTAGTGAGGTGGGAATGACTGCCCTCAACATCAAGGCAGCATTTTACCGAGTGTGGCATTAAGGAGCCCTAGCAAAACTGGTGTCAATGGGAATCAGGGGGAAAACTCTCCGTTGGTTCGAGTCATACCTAGCACAAAATGAAGGTGGTTGTGGATGAGGAAGTCAATCATTTCAGTTCCAGGACATCATTGCTGGAGTTCCTCAGGGTAATTCGTTGGCCCAAACATCTTCAGCTGCTTCATCAATGACCTTCCTTCCATCACAATGTCAGAAGTGGGGATGTTCGCTGATGATTGCACAATGTTCAGCACCATTTGCGACTCCTCAGATGGAAGCAGTCCATGCCCAAATGCAGCAAGACCTGGACAATATCCAGGCTTGGGCTGACAAGTGGCAAGTAACATTCATGCCATAAAAGTGCCAGGCAATGACCATCTCCAACAAGAGAGAATTTAACTATCGCCCCTTGACATTCAATGGCATTACCGTCACTGAATCCCCCATTATCAACATCCTCCCTAATGTAGTTTCTTTAAGCATTCCAATGACCTGCTGCTAATGGTATAACAAAGGATTAGGAGAACCCTGTGGAAATTCAGTGGCCCAGATTTTGAAGGCAATTGTTTTCTTCTCTTCCCAATTCTACTGAAGGCATTGATTTCTGCCAGTGTATGGTTCCCGAAGTGTCTGGCCTTTGGTATCTTGCCCCTGACCATTCTTCAAGTGGCAGCAGAGAAGTCAACCATCAACAGCTGCAATGCCTACCACCTAACCCTATTCTTGACTGGCCTACTGCAGCAGAAAAGAATAATTCATACTTATATTTTTATTTTTCTGAACTCAGGATGTCCAGTTGCTTCCCAGGGCAATGCAGTGTGTTTTTAGGTAATCAGGAGAGGAGTCTATATTGATCTTAACTCTCCGTAGTCATGGAGTGAGCAGGACTAATGAAGTACCATGATGAAAAAGCTAATGCTGACTTTGCCATTGGATGAATTTTCATGCAACTGCCTAATATTAGGAGCTATAATTCATGAAGTGGCCAAAAAATGAGAACATTTCAGATTGTTAAAACTGATGTCTGGCAAATTGATTGTTCCTTGCTGCTGACCCAATTAAATACCTGAAGGGATGTGTTCAGAAGCATTACTGAACCTGTCTGGTAGTTCCAGCTTTAAGGTTGCAGATTGATACCAGCTGTAGTAATGCAACAACCACTGTAACAAGATGAATGCTAGCCAGAATGTTAATTCACTGAAACATTTTAACATGATTTCACAATGCAGCACTCACAGTTTTGAGTGGCACTCACAGTGAGAGAATCTTGGACAACAACAGGTGTGTAGCCTGTGATTTTCCATCCATTTAAAAAAAGTTAAATGGATGGAAAATCATGGGTTGTGCATCTGCAGTTTCTTGAGAAGTACTGCTCCCTACTAAACATGCAAAAGGACAGAATCACTTTTCCTCTTTGCGGATGAATCTACCAACAGTGGGAAAAGGTTAGGATGAAGATATATTATGGTTAAAGGGAATGAGAAATTGCAAACCTGCTGAAATACATGGATGTATTAAATAAATATGACAAAATAACTATTTTTAAACATAAGGAGTGGATCTTACCTTATTTTACTTTTGCTGGATAAAGGATTAATTGCCCTTAAAAAATAAAGTTAGCACTGGCAAGGATTCTGCTGCTGAAGTTTATTACAATCCCAATTGGACATCAGGATTCAAAGGAAGCAAAGTATCCAATCACACAACGTATCTGTAATAAGGCTACCTTAATACTTTTTAAATGTTTAAATTGCCACTAAGCTGGTTTAAATTGTGAGCATTTTGTTCAGCCTTTTGTGGAGTGCATCAATACTCTATGACATGATAATGTACATACTTCACTGGACATGAATGTCGTTACGACAGTGACTTTTTGGTCTGGGCTAATTTGGTCTATTGTGCTTATACAATTGCCAGATCCACACTCTAATCCCATTTTCCTGTTCCGTTTGATATTTTTCTTCATGTTATATTCTGTGTCGACTGAATCAATTTAAATAGGTACTTTTGATAGAGAAATTGGCCAAGAAATTCATTGGCCAGAGTGAGTTTAGGAAAAGGAATGATCAGGTCAACCTGAGGCACACCTAATATTGAGCATAGGGCCTCATCTAAGTGTGGCTGCTGAGCTATAGACACCTGTGATCAAGGACCCACAACAGTCTGCAGAACTGAAGTGGCATGGGGAGAAGCAATCTGCACCTCCTGGTTCAACATTCCATATTCTGAAAAACTTACCTTTTGATAGCAGCCTCCAGAGGTCCCCTTAAAGACAGCTATTCAGACGGCATGCATACATGTTATTCCTGAACGTAGCAAGCCGGACATGTGTTGCTCTCAGTGCATAGCAGTTTTGTATAATGGGGGCACAGGCACACATTAGTCCCATTTTTTGCACATGTAGACAAGGCTACGATCTGTTTCAGGTGCGTGCCAATATTTCAGGAGATGCACCTCAGGCTCATGATGAGCACATCTTTCTTGCCTGCCACATTGGAGGCTTCTGCACCTATTTAACATGGTAAAATGAGGATGGCACCACTGAGTTATCAGCCATGGAATGAATGACATTTTTAGCAAGGAGGAGTCTCTTTTTTTCCCCAGCACTAAATAGAGATCCCTCTCAGGATTGATTTTACATAGTCCCATTACTCTCTTTTCCTCCCAAATTAATTCAATTTTATTATGTTCCTCATTTGAATCCTTCTTCTTAAAGTAATTGCCTAGTAGCTTTTGAATGCTGTAATTAATTTAGCATTGACCATCACTTGTTGCAAAGCACTGCTTGTTCCAATCATTCTGTACGTAAAAAACATTTCATCTACTCTCTCCCTTTATGTATCAAGTGCTTTTCTTGAGATCATTGTCTCATGCAAGTTTTATTGGTCAATAAATTGAAGATAAATGTTTACCTTATCTAGTCATTCTATCATTATAAGGCCTCTACCAATTTTCTTTCAAATTTTCAGTTAGATAGAGTACAGCTTAAATTGCTAAAACAATTCTTTGTAGTATAGGATTGTCACCCCAGTATCATCCTGATAAACCTGTATTGTAAATTTTCCAGAGCTATAGGGACTACTATTCTTTTCGATGGAGCAGGACTTTCGGCTGCCGCTGCACTTCAACTGAACCCCAACACATTTTCCTGGAACAGAGCCATCTGGCGGGGGTTTGACAGGAGGTGGGAGGGTAGGGGGGGTTGGGGGGATGCTCGGCCACCACGATGAAGTTGGCATGATGGAAAAGGCAAACGCTGGCAGTGCTGCAGTGGGATTGCATATAGGAGGCATAATTACTTTTAAGAGGAAATCAATATTTAGGCCTTGACCAAGATTGCTGCCTAAAATAGTGTGAGGCCATTATGGCGAGAGGAGAATCCATCAGGGAATTCAGTGTTTCTGTTCCTAGGCCTACCATCAATCAACTTTCACCTGGAATGTTCTGACCTTTTTCACTCTTTCACGGGATGTGGATGTCACTGACAAGGCCAGCATTTGTTGCCCGTGCCTAATTGCCCTTGAACTGAGTGGCTTGCTGGCCCAATTCACAGGTCAGCTAAGAGCCAGCCACATTATTATGGGGGTCTGGAGTTACACATAGTCCAGATCAGGTAACAATGGCAGATTAAAAGGCATGAGTAAACCAGATAGGTTTTTGCAATAAATCAATGATGGTGAAATGGTTCCCATTACCGAGGCTAACTTTTCAATCCCAGATTCTTTATTTTCACTCCAGCCACCACGGCAGGATTTGAACACATACATTCAGGGCATTAGTCTAGGCCCCTGAATTACTCGTCCAGTGACATTATCACCATGCCACCATCTCCCATGTTGGAGAAATTGATTCTACATTATATTTACAATTACATTCAGGGAGTGAATATTAGTCCAAAAGCCCTAAGACTTGCACGATTAGAACATAACAAATAAAGCTGTTTGCATGCTATGAGTCAAATCTTTCACAAAGTACTTAGCCCTTGTATTGTTTATTGCAGCTAACTATGGACAGGGTCTTACCGTCTTCGAAAATTTTACGTGGTAGGGAACAAATACTGATCCTGAACCCGGTATTGTCAGTTGGCCACAGCCATCATGACCTTACAGGAGGTGGCCTCTGCATTCACCATCCAATTTAGTGGGTGGGTTCCTGAGCTGGGAGGCCCAATCAAAGGGCCCAAAGCTCTGGATGTCAGCAGCCCCACCAGGGGAGGTGAGTGGTGCTGAGAATAAGTAGCATGGGTGCCTCAAAATGGAATCACTTTCTGCTGCATTCTTAAAATTTATAATTCAATCAGATCCACATCATCAGGCAATCAGTACGAAGGGGGTAAACTCTTCACAGGTGGCTTGTGGGCCCGGCTGTGGCCTCCTCACCCCAATAGCCGCATGCTGGGCTGATTGCAAGATTGTGTCAAAGGTCCATGGCCTCCCAGGCAGCAGTCTCATCTAGGGGGCCCACCTGACATCGAGAAGATCCAGGCAGTTCCATAACTATGTCCCCAGTTGGCCCCTTGATCAGCCAAATTAGCTAATTGTTACTACAGGGCAGTAGTCCCTGCCACATCAATTATGCTGCTGGCAAAATTGTTTGGAGGTGGGAATGCATTGCTTAGCCAACCTGACATGCTAATTGCCAGGTTTCATCCCAGTCCAGTCTCCTCACTATCTCTGTAGAGCTGGGAAGATTCTGCCTCATATCTCTAAAATTATATTTTTCTGTTACCTAATTGCAATTAGGCAGCTACGGAAATGCATTGGGCTGAACCCTGAATACAGTTCAGTGATTGGTGCAAGAAATGTCCATTGGTGAACACCAGGGTCCAGATTTCCCTCATTGATCCTATCTCAAAATAAGCCATACGGTATCATTGAAGGAATGCGCACATCTGCTAAGCATCTCTCAAAAAACAAAATCACAAGTTTCTTTAAAAAGTCAGTGAGGCCATCTGGCCTGAGCTTGCCCTTCTAGATGTAGATGGACTTTGACCCCATTGTCTAGCCCCACACCACCTACAGAAAACATCACCACTTCAAATATAGTGCAGAGAGAGTAGAGCACATTGCATCAACAAATGTACAACCCAAGTGGATTTTGCAAATAAAAACAAAAAACTGTGGATGCTGGAAATCCAAAACAAAAGCAGAATTACCTGGAAAAACTCAGCAGGTCTGGCAGCATCGGCGGAGAAGAAAAAAGTTGACGTTTCGAACCCTCATGACCCTTCAACAGAACTGAGGGAATATTAGGAGAGGGGTGAAATATAAGCTGGTTTAAGGTGGGGTGGGGGTGGCTGGGGGGAAGAGAAGTTGGGGGGGGGTGTCGTTGTGGGGACGAGCAAGCAGTGATAGGAGCAGATAATCAAAAGATGTCACAGACAGAAGAACAAAGATGTGTTGAATGTGGTGATATTATCTAAACGAATGTGCTAATTAAGAATGGATGGCAAGACACTCAAGGTACAGCTCTAGTGGGGGTGGGGTGGAAAGACTAGCAGCGCATAAAAGATATAGATTTAAAAATAATGGAAATAGGTGGGAAAAGAAAAATCTATATAAATTATTGGAAAAAACAAAAGGAAGGGGGGAGAAACGGAAAGGGGTTGGGGTTGGAGGGGGGAGTTAAAGATCTAAAGTTGTTGAATTCAATATTCAGTCCGGAAGGCTGTAAAGTGCCTAGTCGGAAGATGAGGTGCTGTTTCTCCAGTTTGCATTGGGCTTCACTGGAACAATGCAGCAAGCCAAGGACAGACATGTGGGCAAGAGAGCAGGGTGGAGTGTTAAAATGGCAAGCAACAGGGAGGTTTGGGTCTTTCTTGCAGACAGACCGCAGATGTTCTGCAAAGTGGTCGCCCAGTTTACGTTTGTTCTTTCCAACGTAGAGGAGACCGCATTGGGAGCAACAAATGCAGTAGACTAAGTTAGGGGAAATGCTGCTTCACTTGAAAGGTGTGTTTGGGCCCTTGGACGGTGAGGAGAGAGGAAGTGAAGGGGCAGGTGTTGCATCTTTTGCGTGGGCATGGAGAGGTGCCATAGGTGGGGGTTGAGGAGTAGGGTGTGATGGAGGAGTGGACCAGAGTGTCCCAGAGGGAACAATCTCTACGGAATGCCGCCAGTGGGGTGAAGGGAAGATGTGTTTGGTGGTGGCGTCATGCGTCAACTCGCAGACACTTCCTTCTACCTCTCCCAGGACCATGACCCCACCACTGAATAAAGCGTCAACTCGCAGACACTTCCTCCTACCTCTCCCTGGACCATGACCCCACCACTGAATAAAGCGTCAACTTGCAGACGCTTCCTCCTACCTCTCCCTGGACCATGACCCCACCACTGAATAAACGCGTCAACTCGCAGACACTTCCTCCTACCTCTCCCAGGACCATGACCCCACCACTGAATAAACTCCCGCATGATGCCACCACCAAACACATCTTCCCTTCACCCCACCAGCAGCATTCCATAGAGATCATTCCCTCCAGGACACCCTGGTCCACTCCTCCATCACACCCTACTCCTCAACCCCCACCTATGGCACCTCTCTATGCCCACGCAAAAGATGCAACACCTGCCCCTTTACTTCCTCTCTCCTCACCGTCCAAGGGCCCAAACACTCCTTTCAAGTGAAGCAGCATTTCACCTGCATTTCCCCTAACTTAGTCTACTGCATTTGTTGCTCCCAATGCGGTCTCCTCTACATTGAAGAGACCAAACGTAAACTGGGTGATCATTTTGCAGAACATCTGCGGTTTGTCCACAAGAAAGACCCAAACCTCCCTGTTGCTTGCCATTTTAACACTCCACCCTGCTCTCTTGCCCACATGTCTGTCCTTGGCTTGCTGCATTGTTCCAGTGAAGCCCAATGCAAACTGGAGGAACAGCGCCTCATCTTCCGACTCGGCACTCTATAGCCTTCCGGACTGAATATTGAATTCAACAACTTTAGATCTTGAACTACCCCCTCCATCCCCACTCCCTTTCTGTTTTTAGTCCTTCCTTTTGTTTTTTCCAATAATTTATATAGATTTTTCTTTTCCTACCTATTTCCATTATTTTTAAATCTATATCTTTTATGCCCTGCTAGTCTTTCCACCCCACCCCCACGAGAGCTGTACCTTGAGTGTCTTGCCATCCATTCTTAATTAGCACGTTCGTTTAGATAATATCACCACCTTCAACACCTCTTTGTTCTTCTGTCTGTGACATCTTTTGATGATCTGCTCCTATCACTGCTTGCTTGTCCCTACAACCACACCCCCCACCCCCAATTCTCTCCCCCCCCCACCACCACACCCCCCACCCACCTTAAACCAGCTTATATTTCATCCCTCTCCTAATATTCACTCAGTTCTGTTGAAGGGTCATGAGGACTCGAAACGTCAACTCTTTTCTTCTCCGCCAATGCTGCCAGACCTGCTGAGTTTTTCCAGGTAATTGTTTTTGTTTTGGATTTTGTAAATATTCAGATGAACATTGATGGCACTATTTATTATGGAAAGGGCCATAGTGTGACAAAAGTAAGTAAAGTGAGATGCTTTCCTGTGACCAGTGTCAAGGTGTTGCAAGGATTTTTGCAGTGTGTAGTCAGGCTTTCATTATCTGTACATACTGTTTAAATAGGATAATATATCATGAAAAATTGAATATTGATTTTTTTTTTCTCATGAGCGAAAGAGACTGTTTAAGTCTCATGGATTCCATTGAGTTTAATCCTTCAAGCAGAGCAAATGCATTGGTTTGCAGTGATCTCAAATTTTATTTCACACTCAAGTAATTGTGCCAGTAAAGTCTCAATAAAGCCTAATGTTGGATGTATAACATTTTCATTCCTCCACACAATGTTCTTCTGAACATGGGTCATCAGTTGAGAGAGTATGTTGAGCTTCTATAACACATGATTGAAATACTGGTGCTTAGAAGCCTATTACTAGTGGGAACTATTTCAGATGATGAATTAAGAATCCAATAGAAGGTTAGAACATGCCATTGCTGTGTGGACATAGGAATGCTAAACATGATCATATTACATTCCTGTGTGTGCAGTTTTTATACAGTAGCATGCACATGGATGTCAAGTGTGTGCTATATGAACTTCACCAATGAGTAGTTTTACCTCAAAAAAACAAGATACAAGAAAGTATAATGGTATAAATGTGATTGTATATTAGTACCAAAACAGAAATTAAACTTAACACCAACACTAAAAAAACTCAATGCATTGGGTTCTAATATGGCACTGGCTGTCATTCTAACACTTGCTTTCACATACAGAGAGTGTATGAATGACCTTCCCTGCAGCACTAAACACAAGTGCAATATGTCTATATCTATATTCTAAATGCAGCAAGACCTGGATAATATTCAGGCTTGAGTGGATAAGTGGCAAGTAACATTTGTGCCACACAAATGCCAGGCAATGACCATCTCCAACAAGAGAGAATCTATCCATCTGTCTTTAGCATTCATTACCATTTCTGAAACTCCCACTATCAAAAGTGGTTTCATTGACCAGTAAATGAACTGGGTCGGCCATATAAACACTGGCTTCAAGAGCAGGTCAGAGGTAAGAATTCTGCAATGAATAATTCACCTCTTGACTTCCCAAAGCCTGTTGACCCTCTATAAGACACAAGTCAGAGAGTCAGAATATTCTCCACTTGCCTGGATGAGTGCAACTCCAATAACACTCAAGGATCTCAACACCACCAAGGCCAAATCAGCCCACTTGATTGGCACCCCATCTGTCACCTTAAACATCCACTCCCTCCACCACTGACATACAATGGCAGCAATGTGTACCATCTCCCATATACACTGCAGGAACTCAACAAAGCTCCTTCAATAGCATCTCCCAACCCACAAACTCTACAACCTAGAAGGACAAGGGAGCAGATGCATGGGAATATCACCACCTGCAAATTCTCCTTCAAGCCACTCACCATCCTGATTTGGAAATATATCGCTGTTCCTTCAGTGTCACTAGGTCAAGATCCTGAAACTCCCTGCCCAACAGCACTATGGGTGTACCTACACCACATCGGCTGCAGCGGTTTAGGAATGTGGATTACCACCATCTTCTGAAGGGCAGTTAGGGATGGTCGGTAAATGCTGGCCTAGCCACCAATGCCCACATCCTATGAAAGAAGGAATATAAAAACATATTTGTTCTGGACATCAGTTTTATGTGCTTCATCAGAGTTGGGTCAGAATAACATATACTGTAATAGGCAGTTGATGACAACCCAGTCAATCTGAAGGATCTGAATTTCCTTGACAGTGGAGGCAAAGCTATTCACAATTTTATTCAATGTTCTCTCAGAACATTTTTAAACTTTTTAATAAATAACTAGCATATTTAATTTTTGTTTATTTGCAACTTTGTATGTATTACATAATCTCTCAATTTTTTTTGATTCATTTCATGGAATGTGGCAGGCATTTATTGCCTGCCCCTAATTGCCCTTGAGTAGGTGGTGGTGAGCTGCCTACTTGAATCGCTGCAGTCCATGTTCTCAATGTTCTGGTATATTTTGCACAAACCAATGAAAAATTAAGTATGGGCCATTTTTTTTTTGCTTCTTACACGGAGTTTAGAATTCTAGTGGTGGCATTAGGTCCTATTCCCTAAATATTCAACTGTCAAGGACAGGGATTGGAGAGCTCAGTCTTGCCTACTGAAGAACATGGACAATTGAGCACAAATGCTTTATGCAGTCATTTTTGAGCATGACAATCATCCTGTAGTGTCTGACAGTGACTTTGCAGGAGATGGCATAACTACATGATTGTCTGCCTGGAAGGAAAAATGGATGTTCTTTGTCATACGCATGCATTGGTCTATTGATGTAGCTCCTTGTGTCAGATCAGTTTGTGTCCCTTGTGGCCCTTGTCTCAGGGCTTCTGGTCTCTCCTCAGATCCTCTTGTAACTGTGTGTGTTATAGAATAACTACCAATGGATTTCCCATCTCTTGAGTTTCAATTGTTGCTACTAAGATTTCGGCTCCCAGATAGACATACGCTAATGGGTAATTTTTTCAGGGGTAAGAACAATTTTAAAAACTACAACAAAAACAAAAGTGAGAAAAATGCAGTCAAAGTGATCTAGAAAGCATACATCCAACAAGGTAAACTGCAACAGTTCAGCAGTCAAGAATGTGCCCCACCCCCCCCCCCCAACCTCCCCCTGGGCATCACTTATTTCATGACCTCATAAAGCAAACATTACATTCCTAGTGAGATAGCCCCTTCAAGATACTTAAATTAATTTTAATAATTTCTCGGGCCTTAATGAGGCTTTTGTACATTTTGCTTGATAGCAATCAGGACCAAATTTCTGCTGATGAGAAAATTGTGCATGCGGAAACAGGCCTAAGGCTCCATTTCCCTGACCAATCTGAGCTGAAACCAGCAGCAAAGTAAGTGGGAAAGTCTACCTTCAAGTGTTTTCTTGCCAAAAAAAAAACACACACCGAAGCATTATGTGACAGTGCAAAGACAAAACCTTATACTGTATGTGGTTTACTGAGAGCCAGTACATAAATCCCTCCTCAGTATTTGAAGTAACAAAGCTGAGTTCTGCAGAAATGTCCCATTTTGAGCTTTCCGTCTAACATCCGCTCAGGCATAGAACTGCTTTCTCATCTGCACATGCCCATCAGATGTATGCTGACAAAGTGTTATGATGAAGTGGGAGCAATTAATTTAGTGATTAATCCTTTGCCAGCTTACATTGTAATGCTTATCTTGGCATGAATCTCGCCCTAAGGTATGTTTAGTTTATGTCAGATTCAATTTGGAGAGCAATAGCCATTCCATCGATGCTGTTAGTTGGAAGCCAGGCTTTGACTATTTGCATCTCTGCCAACCTTTAACTGGCAGAACAAACAGGATGTAAGATATCTCCTTCCCTATATTTCTCACAGATATTCTAATTATTCTTGCTAAGCCACAACTTCAGTGAATAATGGTGCCTTAAATTGTACCAACCAGGTTGCACATGCAGGTGACTCTAGCTTTCTCTGAAACTTAAGGCAGCACCGTAAATCATATTCGGGCATTTAATGTAGAGAGGGTGGCCCTGCATACCTCCTCTGGCCCTGGAATCCACAACCAAGTTGTACAATTATCAGGCAATTGGCCTCCTGAGCTCATGCTTTCTGACCACTAATCAGGATGCCCCACCTCCAACAGCTGCCAGTCAATCAGATGGCTGGCAGCTCTTCAGTCCTAGCATGCCACTGCAAGGTTTTTTAAAATTCTTTCATGGGGTGTGGGCATCGCTGGCTAGGTCAGCATTTATTGCCCATCCCTAATTGCCCCTTGTTCAGAGGGCATTTAATAGTCAACCATATTGCTGTGGGTCTGGAGTCACATGTAGGCCAGACCAGGTAGGAATGGCAGATTTCCTTCCCTAAAGGTGAACCAGATGGATTTTTACGACAATGGTTTCATGGTCACCATCAGACTTTTAATTCCACCATCTGCCATGGCAGGATTCGAACCCCGGTCCCCAAAACATTACCCTGGGGCTCTGGATTGCTAGTCCAACAACAATACCACTATGCCATCACTATGCAATACCACTACGCCACTTTTGGGACTGCAGCCAGACCTGGATCAGGACAAGGCCGGAGAAGCAGATAAGTGGAGTTGGCTCTCCAGTGCCGGTCAGGAACTCCCCAGTGAAAGGGAACAGGAGGAGTGGGTGGCAATCAGGAGGCCAGATGGCTGATCATACGGGGACGCCCTTTCCGCTAGGAGGCCATCTGCCCGATGCTGCCTAAACAGTAGGCTGACCCTGAGCCGGAGCCAGGCTGCCAGGGTATAAATGGTGGCCCCATCATGTGGCTTGAGTACACGCCAGCCGTTGATAAAATACCACTGCTTGGCCACTTAGGGTCCTCGAAGGGCCCAAAGGAGGGTGGCCTGTCTGACACCTCCCCTGTTTCTGGTAAGCTTCTAGTAGATCAGGGTAGGCAATGGGCACAGTGCTCCCCAACATTCCATCTAATTTGATGCTCCCCCTCCCCCACCCCATAACCGCCAGCTCATTCCAGTCTTTATTCTGCAGCATGTATATACTGTGCTCAGAGCTCAAAATTATTCCTCCATTCTGATGTGTTCTTATGGACTGTAATGATTACATTTGGGTTAATAACAAGAATATAAAGTGCCCCTGAAAAGCTGTGGGTCAGTGATCCCAGCGAGCACACAGAGGTCATCTCTGCTGGACACCTCCACTGCTGACCCTGGTCTGATTTTCCAGAGTCTTGGAAGGCTCATTCAATTGCTTGCCAGTGATGGGCACCCATGCCATGAGGGTTACATATGAAACATACTGGAAAGTCGAGTGGCCCATCCTAAAGGGAGTGGGGGAGGGGGATAATTAATGGTGAGTCAGGAAAAAAGACATGGCTTCAAGGTGATCAGAAAGATACAGACAAAATATAGTGAGGTGGAAACTGGTACATGTTACATTCATTTTTTTTTTGCTTAAAACAGGCAAAAAAAACCATATCAATTTAGGAATGGAACAGCCTGAACTCAATCTGCGCATTTGTTGGTCCCACTGTTAAATTCCTTGGGACCTGTGTGTTGCTGTGTGGGTGCTTAAACCAGGCATTAGGCTCCATGAATTTTTTAATTAGGTCCCCAACGAAGGAGCCTTTGGAGAAATTAGTTGAGGCCTATGCTGTTCAAGGTTCCTCAATGTCCACCAACTAGAAGACATATGTTGCTAAAGTGCAGATGCATACGTCTTCATTTTCCACAGCTGTCTAGATTTCAGGTATTGTGCCTTTGGATTAGAAGATTGTAACTGTTGCTCCATTAATTATGAGGGAGAAACCAGCAAGCTATAGACCTGCCAGTTATAGACAGAGCTGCCAACTGTGATCGGATGTATTCCTGGGGATTTTGTTATATGAGATCTTGCCTTCAATAGCCCTGCCCCCATGCTTCCTTCATTGGTTGCCCAATACATCTGAATTACCTGATTAGATGATCAGTCAAACTGTTAATATTTCCTAATTTCCAATGATTTTATCACCAATAAGCAAGCATAATTCAAAGTAAATAAACAGATTTTTTTTCAACTTTGCTATGATTTTTCTCCACGGTTTCTTTCAGCAGTGTCCTGGAAATTAATGCTTAGTTCCCAGAGACTCCAGGGCAGTCCTGGAGGGTCATCAACATCAATCGTAGGGAAATTACCACAATTTATCATCAGAGACCCTAATCTTAATCCCCGTGCCCCATGACCAGGGTGTGCATGGGGTTACAATGACCTCATGTAATTTTATTAATTGCACCAGTGATCTCAGGGAGATGAAGGCCTACTTGACCTACAAAAATCACAGACTGATGATAGCATTCAGTCCCTAAGGACAGTTTAGTGTAATATCATGCATTTTGCAGAGTGCCCAGTTGACCAGCAAGACCAGGTGCAAAGCAAGACAGTATTGCAACGAATGAAACACCAGAACACTTATTCCTCTTCTTTTAGGTCAAATAAAGGAAAGTGTAACTTTCCCACAAAGGAGCAACACTTATTCCTCTTCTTTTAGGTCAAATAAAGGAAAGTGTAACTTTCCCACAAAGGAGCAACTTATTGTAGAGAAGGCAGCTGCAGGGCAAAATGCACGATACTCCCAAAGCTGTGACATTGTACAGTTACACCTTTGCAGTGGATAGTTAGAAACACAGTGACAATTTATTTTTCTGCTCACACTGATAATGGCATGTCTGTGGTTCTGTGATTGAGCTGGGAACAGAAAGTACCTAATCTGTGCATAATATCGCTACCATCTGCTCTCAACCTTGGATTCTGGCTCTGTGATTGGCACAAATCAATGGTCAGAGAATAGAGGTCAGTACCCTGTGTATAAAGCCCTCTTGTGACTACAGAAAAAACCTTAAATGCCTTCACAAAGATTGCTGATGCATTGATAACTCTTAGCTCCTGTCTGGATAGATGAAAAATTGAATTCTGCATTAAACGAGAGAACTGCAAACTCAAGATAATATAAACCTAGAGGTGACCATCGCTGATGTTACTGTATGAACGGATAACATGCTATGCAATATTGCCGTCAGCTATTTTAATGCAGGAATTCACTAACTCCTGAATTTTAAAATAGATTAATGCCTTTGTTAAAATAGTAGGCTCAAGACTGTATTTTGATTACCATACAAACATACAAAAATGTCAATAATTAAGTCTTGCTGGCACCAAGGTGGGAATTGGTTGAAGGTACAGTGAAGGAGCAGATTTGCTGGTATCTTAAGAGATGCTAATATGTAGCAGCCCAAACATGCCACTGCTACTCCTATGGGACTCCGGCTCACCTGGGACTGGGAGGACAGGGAGAATCAGATGAGTATTTTGTTCCTTCAAAGCCCCAGGCTGGCCGGTCCAACAGTTTGTTCGAAGTGGACACAACTCGGTCCAAGGTGAAGCCTGCACCCTGCACTTCCATCAAATCTTCAGAGTGTCCAAATATTGGACAAAAATCTTTGTCAGCATGGTCAGGCGCTAAAGAACCTCACAGCTGTCCAAGAATGGGTCTTGAGCTGAAATGCTAATGTAGCGCAAAACACCATGTTGATAAAGGAAGGGTAGCCTGTGCTACAAACAGAGAATCATTAAGGTGCTATTTGTCATGTTAATTGCCTGCCATCATTAAAGGTGCTGCACAACATTTTGATGACTAATGCTTTTCCTAATGTACTCTCCTAATACCAACCAACTGTTTGGGAATAAACAAGGCGATGATGTCGATTACAAGCTCTACTTAAAGGGCTCCTCACCATTTCATATCCACTTTTGTTGGTGCTGTGAGGAGGACCTCAGGAACACAATGGGAGAATTTCTGGGGTACTTATGTCAAGGCTTCATCAACAACCTGGCAACATTTATTCCAGATATTCCCTAAGGACTTCATCTAAAATGAGTAAGGGTTATGCTACTCCACCTTATTGAGCGCTTTCTTTGAGTCACAAGTAGAAAGGGAGCTTTTGGTCATGGTCATCCTGCTAGGGGTCTCCCTTGGTCTGCACGAGGAATAGGAGGTGGACATAAGGCCAGGGAGGGCAGCATTGGCTGATGAGGGGACAGGCACAGGAGGGTAAAGTAGTGTTCTTCCCTCGTGTGGGTATAGGCCATCCTTCCTTCTCTAGACGTCCTCCACCAGGAGCTCCAGCGTTGGTTTGAGAATCTATGCACCTGCTCCCTTGGTGTCTGAGCAACCTGCAATGTGCTGCTGTGGACCAGCCAGCACACTCCACACCTTCAATGGAAGTGTGTGAGAGGAATAGGGCTACATCAATGTAGGTTGAAGGGTGATCTAATTGAAGTGTTTACATTAAAAAAAAGCATACTGACAGGGCGGACACAGTGAAACTATTGCTTCCAGTGGGGAAGCCTCGAACAAGGGGCATAAACTTAAAATTAGAGCTGGCCATTGTGGAGTGAAATCACTTTACTTTCAAATGGCAGTGGAAATCTTGGATTGGTTTCTCTAAAAGACTGTGGATGTTGGGTCAATTTATAGATTTTGATCAATAAACTTTTGTTTGGTAAGCATGTCAAGAGATATGGTGCAAGTTCGGCTAACTGGGGTTAAGGTCCAAATCAGTCATGTTTTAATAAAATGGCAGGAGCAGGCTTGAGCACACAATAGCTAACCTCTGTTTCTATGTTCTTATAATTCCTAGGTTGGCCCCATAACCACCAATATAAGGTCAAGTGTGCCTGGAGTGACAGGGCATCCCTCTGCTGACCAGTGTCTGGATCCCAAAGAATGTCTGGATACAGGAACTGTAATGCTCTGTGTTTCCTCACACTCCCATCCTCACAGTGACAGACATGTCTGGGTTGGGCAGGCATTCTGTTTACCACCGGACCTTGTGTATCCAAGTCCTGGCCTAGTTTTCTGCCATTCTAGAGTGCCTCAAATGCAGTTATTGCAGGAACATGTGATGCTTTTGGATTTTCTGGGCTAATGACTTCAATGTGCATCATAGATGTTATGTGTGGCTAAAACCTGTATCATAGCTACTGCCAGGGCAAGGACTGAATCTAAACAAGGACATTAGGATCAAAAGCAAAATACTGATGCTGAACATCTGAAAAAAAAAGCCCAGAAAATACGCCACAAGTCTGATAGCTTCCAAGGAGAGAGAAACAGAGTTGATATTTCAAATCAATGACCTTTGGTCAGAACTTTCTGATGGCAAAAGATCACAGACCTGAAACATTAACTCTGTTTCTTGCTGCCAGACTTGCTGGGTAATTTTTAAAAATGTATTCATTTATGGGATCCGGCTAGTCCAGCATTTATTGCCCATTCTGATCGGCCCTTGACAAGGTGGTGGTGAGCTGCCTTCTTGAACCGCTGTAGTCCATGTGGTGTAGGTACACCCACAGTACTGTCAGGAAGGTACTTCCACGATTTTGGCCCAGCAACAGTGAAGAAACAGCGATATAGTTCCAAGTCAGCGAGGTGTGTAGCTTGAAGAGAAGCTTGCAAGTGATGGTGTTCCCATGCATCAGTTGCTCTTGTCCTTCTAGGCGGTAGAGGTAGTGGGTTTGAAAGGTGCTGTCAAAGGAGCCTTGGTGAGTTGTTGCAGGGCATCTTGTAAGTGGTATACACTGTTGTCGCTGTGCATTAGTGGTGGGGGGAGAGAATGGTGAAGGTGGTGGTGGATGGGGTACCAATCAAATGGGTTGTTATTTTCCTGGATGGTGTTGAGCTTCTGGAGTGTTGTTGGAGCTGTACTCATCCAGACAAGTGGAGAGTATTCCATCACACTCCTGGCCTGCTTTGTAGATGGTGGACAGGCTTTGTGGAGTCAGGAGGTGAGTTATTCTCTGCAGGATTCCGAGTCTCTGACCTGACCTCACAGCCACAGTATTTATATGGCTAGTCCTGTTTAGTTTCTGGTCAATGGTAACCCCCAGGATTTTGATAGTGAGGAATTCAGTGATGGTAATGCCATTGAATGTCAAGGGGAGATGGTTAGATTCTGTCTTTTGAAGGTAGTCATTGCCTGGCACTTGTGTGGCATGAATATTACTTGCCACTTATCAACCCAAGCCTGAATTTCCAGATCTTACTGCAAATGGACATGGACTGCTTCAGTATCTGAGGAGTCACGAATGGTGCTGCACATTGTGCAACCATCACTTCTGACCTTATGATGCAGGGAAGGTCATTGATCAAGCAGCTGAAAATGGTTAGCCCCAGGACATTCCCTGAGGAACTCCTGAAGTGATGTCTTGGGACTGAGATGATTGACCTCCAATAGCCATAACCATCTTCCTTGGTACTCAATATGACACCAAACAGCAGACAGTTTTCCCCTTGACTCCCATTGACTCCAGTATTGCTAGGGTTCCTAGATGTTATGTTCTGTTAACTGTTGCCTTAATGTCAAGGGCAGTCATTCACACCTCACCTCTTTACTTCAGCTCTTTTGTCCATGTTTGGGCCAAGGCTGGAATGAGGTTAGGAGCTGTGTGGCCCAACAGAACCCAAATTGAGCATCAGTGAGCAGGCTATTGCTGAGTAAGTGCCACTTGATAGCTCGCCTTCCATTACTTTGCTGATGATCAAGACTAGATTGATAGGGTGGTAATTGGCCATGTTGGATTTGTCCCGTTTAAAAGTAAACTAGCCATATGCCACAAATGAGCAGTAGCATTTCTCTCTGTTAGAGAGAGACAATTGTTTGTATAACTTGAGGGGTGCCATTCACACCAAGCATGGGGCAAGATAAGGAGGCAAGCATCCAAGGACACCCAAGGCAGCTTGAACCCTTTGACATCATTCTGCATCACCTTCCAGCCACTTAGCCAAATGAGCTCTCGGCTCCCATGGCCTACTGTGTATTTCCAATATTTTCTGACAACAGAGTAGTTTAGGTACTAACAGAGGCGCAATGCAAAATCCTTGAATCGGAGGAGTATAGCTCTCTGGATTGCCAAGAACGCTGATAAACCAGCAGGATATTAGCCATTTTTAAACAGAAATGGTAAGAAAGGAAGTAAAGCAGAAGGAGAACAATAAAGAGAGAGATCCTGCTGCTGCCACTGTTGGCATGATCTCTGAAGACGTAAGCAAGTCACAGGGAAAAAGAACAGCAAAACAATAAACAAGTTGAATTTTTATTTGCTCCAACAACTCATCGACACCATCACCCATCTAGGACCCTCCACCCCTGCCTGTCCCTCTGTCCCCACCCCATCTTCCAATCCTAGCTCCAGCCATGTATTCACTATACCCCCTGACCTTCCCCTCTCCGACGCTGAACGTTCAGTACTCAGCAAAGGTCTTAGTCTCATACCTTTATGCCCTCATCTCAATGAATTTTGGGCTCGGCACGATGCTGAACTCTTCTTCCCGTCTTCGCCTCCAGGCTCACTTCTTTGGGCAGGAGTCCTCTCCCCGTTCAACGGATCCTTTTACCCACTTCCAATATTCTCCCTCCACCTGGACCTCTTCCTCCGGATTCTTACTTTCTTGATCTTTTCATTGAGAACTGTCGGCACGACATTAGTCGTCTCAATTTCTCTGCTCCTCTCGCCCATTCTAATCTGTCTCTCTCTGAACTTACTGCACTCTGAGTTCTGTTGAAGGGTCATGAGGACTCGAAACGTCAACTCTTTTCTTCTCCGCCGATGCTGCCAGACCTGCTGAGTTTTTCCGGGTAATTCTGTTTTTGTTTTGAATTTTTATAGCTTTAAGAGAAGGAAAATCCTTCCATGGATAGGAATCTAGATAAGGATTTTTTCTTTAAATCACAGAATTTTAATGGAACAGAAGGAGGCCATTCTGCCCATCGTGTCTATACCGGCTTTCCAAATGAGCATTGTGACCTAATGCCATTGCCCTGCCTTTTCCTCATACCCCTACACATTGCTTATATTCAAAAACAATATTCAGCACTATGAAGAACCAATCAGTTGATCAATATTCAATAACTCACTAAAATGGCAGAATTAATATCCAGGCTATAAGCTGCATTTTATTTAAGAAAGAAGGAAATTAATCCTTATTTCAATGCCTAGGCTTGAACCTCTGATCATCCAATTCTTTCCCTTTCTCAACATGATTTTAAGTCAACTTTCAACGCTGCAAAAGATGCTGTTCATAACTTGTTCTTCTCAAAGAATTTAAAGATTTAGACTAATTTTACTTCTATGTTTCCATATTCTATTCCAATCAAAATATATTAATGTAGACATGTTTAGTCTGAGTCAGTTTGGTCATTTTTTCAGTTAACCACATTTTCTGAAATGCATGGAAACCCTTCAGCAGGTTCCATTAGTGAGCCTGTTTGGCTGGTCATCAACAGTATTGCGGACTTGCCACGTTGCAAACATCTGCTAAAGTGCATGGACCTGATCCCAGACTTCCATTGCTCAGTATGTTATCTCCCTGAGAAAATTCGTCACTTGCTGGTCATTGATCAACCAACAAGTTTTGGTTTGAGTTTTTGCTTGGTGGACATTAAGAACAGGAGGTCTTCAAGTTATGGGGGGGGTGGGAGGGGGGGGTGGTGGTGGTGGATGGTGGGGAAAGAAAGACTTGCATTTATATAGCATTGTTCATGACCACTGGATGTCTCAAAGCACTTTACAGCCAATGAAGTACTTTTGAAGTGTGGCCACTGTTTTGATTTAGGAAACACGACAGGCAATTTGCAAACAGCAAGCTCCCCAAACAGCAATATGATAATAACCAGATAATCTGATTTTGTAATGTTGCTTGAGGGAGAAATATTGGCTAGGACACCAGGCATAACTCCCTCCAGTTCCATGGCATATTTTGCACCCACCTGAGAGGGCAAATGGAGCCTCAGTTTAATGTCTTACCCAGAAGAGAGCACTGCCAATATGCAGCACTCACTTGGGGCTACTCCTGCTCCTAATTTGTATTTGTATGTAGTGTTGCATTGGAGTGTCAGTCTATATTCTCTTGCTCAAGTTCTGGAGTGGGACTTGAACCTATAACCTTCTCACTCAGAGCAAGAATGGAGCCACAGGGTGTGTGACAAAATGTGCAGTGTATTGTAATCATTCTACTGACCACAGTATAGACACACAACAGCAAGAATATTGATGGCTTTGGAGGAAGGGTGGTGGACGGGCTGCAAGATGGTCACCAAGTGTGAAATTTTGTGACCAGGGTCCACTCCCTGGCAGGTGAGGGGAGTTGGTTTCAGAGCGGGAGGTCAGAGCATCACAACTTCTAAGGATGTTAAAGAGCTCACTGGCAGCAAATGGCAAAACTACTGTTTGCCCACAAAAAAGCTTTGTCACTGAGTTCTGAAGTAGCGGAGGTCAATGTCTCTGATGACCAGATGCATGGAACTACTTAGCTGCTTCGTGGACAGTAATGGCAGTTTCAGTCCCTCCCTGCCAATCCATTAGTTTGGGCCTGAGCAGCGCCCCTACTGCTCTCACAGCAGAGGCTGTTATTCTCCATTGTAGTGGGCCACAATATCCTGCAGTCCTGTCTCTGAAACCAGCCCTCTGCCCTTCATGGACAGCTAATGTGCAGGTGCCCTGTTAATTGGCCACCTCTCAAAAGATTGTGGCAAGGTGCAAAAGCCACCAAGTTGGCACCCAGAAATGAAGCACCACTTGAAATTCTGGACAACGCATTTCACTGGAAATGTGTAGGAACCACTGCATTTGTTTGCCTCCCTGCAATCAAATTGTGGTCAACAATAAAGCATGGATAGAAGAGCATGTATTCTCATGCCTGACCTCCAGGTTCTTCTCCCTATCAGTTCCCGATGTGCACCAGAAAGCCTTCATCCACTTTATGCCTTCAATGTCAGGGAAAGACTTATACAGGGCAGCTTGACATGCACTAGTGAATCAGCTTGCTGTTGTAGATACTCAAAAAACAGTTTCATGCGGGATATTTACTCATCTTCAGCTGCTTTGTCCAAATTCTTATGTGACAATGTTTGCAGACAAATATTCACCCTGGCACAATTCCTTGGTGCTTATCCTAAGTGATCTTCTGCCTATTACAAGATGGTCACCAAGTGTATTCCACTTGGGATGTAAGAAGTTGCTCAGCCTCCAGTAAGGACAATTGAGATGGCCATGAGCAACCTTGAGGACCTTAGGTCTAAGAAGGCCTGACTGTGGGCTATAGTTCTTCTGCTGCTGCTGGGGTAGACTAGTACAGCTTAGTCTTGAAACACAAGGCTATAAGTTGGGTGAGGAGGATGAAGCATGAGAGGGATGAGCATGTGTCTCTCCTATGCAGCAGTACCTCATCACTCCAACCACAGGAGAGTAGATTGTGGGAGTGCTTTGATGTCTTGGATCGCCCTTGCATCCAAATTCAGACAAACTTGCTCAAGTCAGAAAATGCTGGAAAAGCTCAGCAGGTCTGACAGCATCTGTGGAGAGAGAAGCAGAGTTAACGTTTCGTGCCCTTATTGTCCTTATGACCCTTCTTCAGAGCTCTTGGACATGAAACTTTAACTCTGCTGTCAGACCTGCTGCATTTTTCCAGCATGTTCTGTTTTTATTTCAGATTTCCAGCATCCGCAGTATTTTGCTTTTATTTTTCTCAAATCAAACTTGGTTTTTAGACAGGATATAGTGATCGTTGTTTCTTATTCAACAAATTTATGCCTTGATTGAAGAGATAATGTTAACATTAAATCCATTTTTGTAAGGTCAGGAGACTAGTTTTTTTTTATGTTTGTTGCTTTGGTTTTTCCTTCGGATGTGTGTGATGCTGGCAAGGGAATATTTATTGTCTATTCCCAGTTTCCCTGGGAACGTCTAAAAATTTACAGCTTCATAAAGGTTTGGAGTTACATGCAGCCAAGTCTGGGCAGGGATTCCTGTGGGACACTAGTGAAGTGATTGGCCAGCATTTGCCATCATCACCTGTGAAACTGACAGTAATACCTGTCACTTGCACATGCATAATTATGAGCAGGATTTTATGTTCGTCAGGCAGGCATGCGCCCAACCCGCTCAGGTGTAAAACCACGCGCGATGATGTCAGCCGAGCATCTGGATGTCATTGCGCATACTCGCGATCTTTTGGTCAGCGGGCACGCGCAAGAGTTGCCAGCGCGCCTGTCGACAGCGCGCCTGCTGACAATTAAGATGCTTATTAAGGTCCTGAAGCAATTAATTAATTTGTATTTTTCACCGTTTGTTCAACCTTTTGGTTGGCAGGTGGGCAAATAGGCATTCTTAACGAAACCTCATCCACAGGCTGGATAAGGTTTCCAACGGTAAATAAAAATCCATTGAATATTTCGCACCTTAATTTTTAACCTGTCCCTCTTCATGTGACTGAGCCACACGTGGGGACATATTTATATCATCTTTAAAACCTTTATTTTTGTTTCTCCAATTCTTCAGCTCCCAGAGGAAACTCTGTGCCCTCAGGGAGCCTTCAGCGTGCACTCCCCTGCGCACGCGCGCAGACCTCCTCCTGCCCCTACCCCAGCAGCGCTGAGCGTTTCGGTGGGCCTCTCATGCTGGCTGGCCGTTAATTGGCCAGCGAGAGTGAAATTGCAATCAGGAGCCGATTGCGGGCAGCAGACCTTTTCCCGGCTGCTCCTGGGCCTGTCTGCCGTGCCCACCCAACAAACTGAAAATCCTAAACAAAAACAGAAACAGAAATACCTGGAAAAACTTCGCAGGTCTGGCAGCATTGGCAGTACTGTTCTGTGGAAGGGTCATGGGGACTCGAAACGTCAACTGCACTCTTCTCCGTCGATGCTGCCAGACTGCTGAGTTTTTCCAGGTATTTCTGTTTCTGTTTTTGTTTTGGATTTCCAGTATCCACAGTTTTTTTTGTTTTTAGAACTGAAAATCCTGTCCTGGGTGTTTCCTTATTATCAATGATCAATGCATCTTGTATGTGAGGTGTGTGTATATTCTTACCCACAGAGTGGTTGCCCCAATTTAAATAATTCCAGCAGCAAGCCTTTGTGCGAATTTGAAAATAAATAGATTTTTTCATTGCCCCGCACTCGCCCCAGAGGTTTAATAAAACAGTGGGCGGAATTTCCCCTGAATTGCACTTAGTGCGGTGGCTGTTGGTTTTTGTGCTGTCTCATAAGTGGATGATCTCATAAGTGGTGCATCCCACCTCATTAATAATGCATGAACCGGAAACACATTGGATTGCTTGTGGGCAGCCCCGGACTTGCCCACCACCCCGTCACGTTAGCGCTTCCATACTCTGGACGCCATGTTTAAAATACACCAGGTTTACAGACAAGGACAGTCCCAGGTGACAGATGGACCCAGGAGCCAGGAAGGTGATAGCTACCAAATATAGTGACACCTCACTGGAGCGCCATTGAGGGCCACCACGATGTCCTCTGCCCCTGCTTTGGCTACAGGACGTTCACCAGAGTCACCAATCCAGCCTGGGAGATGGTGGCCGTGGTGGTCAGTGCAAACAGAGCTCAGACGAGGTCAGCCATCCAGTGCAAGAAGAAGATGAATGATTTCATCTGTTCCACCAGGGTAAGTCAACCACCTCATCACTCTGAACATGCACTCCCAAACCCATCACACCTCAAAGGACAACACCACTAACTCTTACATACACCCTCACATCTCCATCAGGCTCACATCCTCTGGAGCTCGCATACAAGGCTCCGCTTACCACACGAAAATCTATGCATCCTCATCAGCTGCCATGGTATGCTTCCTACTCAATACTCTCTCCATTTGTTTTCATGCAGGTGAAGCTGGCTCACAACAGGAGGAAGAGGTACTAGACCAGGTTGAGTGACCGATATTAGGCCCCTCACTCACTTTGAGGAGCATGCCATCGCACTGGTTGGTGAGGGCATGGACCACCCCCTCCATACACCTTCCCCCCTTTTACACCATCCCCCTGTTATACCTCCCTCCCATTATACCTCCCCCCATGACACATCCCGCTGTTACACCATCCTCCATTACACCATCCCCCGTTACACATCCCCCGTTACACATCCCCCCATCGTACCTCCCCCCATTACACATCCCGCTGTTACACCATCCCCTATTACACCATCCCCCATTATACATTCCCCTGTTACACCTCCCCCCATTATACCTCCCCCATTACACATCCCGCTGTTACACCATCCCCCATTATACCATCCCCCCGTTACACCTCCTTCCCGTTACACCATCCCCTTGTTAAATCAGCCCCCCATTACACCTCCCCCTGTTACACCTCCCCTCCGCTACACCTCCCCGCTGTTACACCTCCCCCCCACCCAGTTACATCTTTCTCCCCTGTTACATCTTCCCCCCAATCAGCTCCAGAGCTCAAGGACAGTCTGCGGCTGTCTCCCAGTTGTCACTGTCAATGTCAGCCATCTTCATTTCTTGCTTTCAGGTGTTCTTGTAGCAGAGCTATAGATGCCCAGGAAGATGTGACCCAGTGGCCAGTTCACCATACTAAGGTCTTTTGGTATATGGCTGTCATCCATCCGAGGAACATGGCTGAGCTAGCACAGACATCATTGGCTGAGCAATGAGTATATGCTGATGGAATTAGCATGCTCAACCCCTGAATTAGCGACCTTGTCCTGCCAAGAAATGCTAAAGATATGTCTGAGACAGCGAAGACAGAAGCTGTTCAGCCTTTCCTCCTGTGTGACATATGTTGTCCAGGCCTCACCACAGCAGAGGAGTACGCTGAGGATGCAGGCTCGTCAGACTCACAATTTGGTGTTCTCAGTCAGGATGCTGTTGTTCCACACTCCATTACTCAGTTTGGGTATGTAACAGCTGCAGCTTTTGAAATGCGTGTGTTGATTTCAACATCAACTGACAGATTGCTGGTGGTTGTAGAGCCCCAATATGTGCAGCTATCAAAAACCTCCAGATGTCACATTATCAATGATGATAGATTGCAGTACACCTTGGACCATGATATTTACATTCCTGATGCTGATGGAAAAACCAAACACTTTAAAGGTATGAAAGAGTCTGCCCATTTGCCACTGAAGGTCTTCCTCAATATGGGATGCTCATGCGGCATCGTCACATAACTCTGTGAGGACTTGGCACATCCTTTGTCTTGGACCTCAGGTGAACAAGATTGAACAGCTTTCCATCAGTTCTGGTATGTAAGCAGACACCTGCCATAAATGGCCTGAAGGCAAATGACAGCACCAAAGAAAAGAATATTCCAGAGTGTCCATGTCAGAAAACAACCCTGTTTGACTCATATATGATAGCAGCAAAGCAAATAATATGCCAAAGAATGAAGGATAATCTGTGCACTTCACTTCCTGCTTTGCTGTCTGTAAGAATACTTCAATGTGATTGGCTCCTTGATGACATCACTGTTGCTGGATGCCTGGAGACCTTGATGACTTGGGGCAACATTTTCGCTAAGTGCTGCCTCAGGGAGATCGGCTCCACACTAAAAAAATCTGAAAAATAGAAAAATAAAATTTCCTTGACATGTCCCCTCATGTGACACTGTCACATGAGTTGGGACATGTCCATAACTTTCAAAGACACTTTTATTATATTTTTTAAAACCTACATGAAACTTCATTCGCCTGTGGATGAGGTTTCATGCTTTCTCTAATGCCTGCCAGGGCTCCTGGCCTGCCCGCCAACCTTAAGGTTGGACAGGCAGGTCCACTAATTACTTTAATGAGTTTGTCAATGGCCTCAATTGGTTATTGACAGGTTGGCGGGCATGCAGCTGATTCTGCTTTCTGCTGAGCTCCCGCCTACCTGAAAATTGAAATGGCGCGCGGTGATGTTGGTTAGATAATATCACAAGCTTCAACACTTCTTTGTCCTTTTGTTTATGACATCTTTTGGTTATCTCCACCTATCACTGGCCCTCTATCCAGCTCTACCTGTTTCACCCCCCCTTAAACCAGCTTAAACCACCTCTTTTCTATTTTTCCTTAGTTCTTTTGAAGAGTCATACGGACTCGAAATGTTAATTGTGTTCCTCTCCACAGATGCTGTCAGACCTGCTGAGTTTTTCCCAGGTATTTTTGTTTTTGTTCTGCCCTTTTACTTCCTACAGTCCAGAATCCCAAGTGAACCTGCAATTTGCTTTTGCTTCTTTGAATTTTGTATTCTGTGTTCACTGCTCACAATGCAGTCTCCTTTACATTGGGGAGATTAATTGCAGACTTAGTCACTGCTTTGTGCAACACCTCCATTTAATCCGCAAGCATGACCCTGAGTATGACACCAAAGCCTGCAACCTTAATTCTCTAGCCCACCCTGACTATGGTCCATATTTTCCAGTCCCGTTGTGGCAGGTCCCACCGCAGGAGATTGACTTTCGCTGAGACTGGACAATCCCGGTGATGGGTGGAGCCGGAAAATCCCACCCTATATCCTCAGCTCCCTTCACTGTTCCAATGCAGCTCAATGCAAGCTTGAGGAAGAGTGCCTCATCCTTCAATCAGACACTTTACAGTCTCAACAAAATCAACATTGAATTCGACAATTTCAAATCATTACTTCGACTCACAATTTTTTCAGACAGCAACTGTTGAGAGTTATTCTGCTAATCCCTTTGACACCTCGAGACCCATCTTTTGTTTCTTTCCAGGTCTTACTATCATCTCCTTTTGCTTTGCACCATCATCCCCCTTGCCTGCCCCCTACTCTTTAATAGGGCTTCCTATTAGTTCTTATCCACTACCCTCCCCCACCCCTTTCCCTTCTTTTGGACTTGCTAAAAACCTGTTCCACCTCTAACTTTTTTCCGTACTGCTGAAAGGTCATTGACTTGAAACCCTAACTCTGCTTCTTTCTCCATTGCCTGACCTGATGAGTATTTCCAGCATTTATTGTTTTAATTCGCATTCACTAATAATGTTATGTTGATCTTTGCAAATAATAATCTAGATAAATATATCAAATTCAATCTCTCATAATTCCTGGAATGAGACACTTAACAATGTATTTGTTTACTGGCATTTTAAGAAGAACAAACAACCAAAGCATGCCCCCACCACCACCACCCCCACCTCCAAACCCCTCCCCCCCCACCCCTTAAACGAGCTTATATTTCACCCCTTTCCTATTTTTACTCAGTTCTGTTGAAGGGTCATGAGGACTCGAAACGTCAACTTTGCTCTTCTCCGCCAATGCTGCCAGACCTGCTGAGTTTTTCCAGGTATTTCTGTTTTTGTTTACCAAAGCATGATGCTCATTTTACATGGTCCCTTATCTGCAACAACTGTTAATAAATGGATTACTACAAAGAAATTAAACACCCTACAACTGGGATTGTACAAATTCATGTATAGCTGATATATAGCCTTTTCTATTGCTTGTGTATGCCCCATTTAGCTGTATTGATTGTGGTAAAAGCCAATTCTTCCACCATTCATCCATCCATCCATTCCTTTGGAGCCTTTTTTTTTGTTCACAGATATACAGCTACAGCAAGTGAACAATTTGATGCTAGTACAAATAAACAATGTACATTTAAATTGCAGATTAATGGTCCCATCTTTGCAAATGTTAATTTGGCTGAATGGAGCAAATTCAAATTCTCATCGGTTAGTAAACATTGGGGTATGTCCAATTTCACAGCTCTCAGCCCCAGTATTATCCATTTACTGAGAGAAAAAAAACAGCTAATAAATAAGACACATTTCCTAATTATAGTGCCGCTATAGAACCTATATTAGACTCTAACCAACTGGTTCATTGGACCATATTTTTCCAAAGACATTCCTGTTCATGTTCTAAGTGCATTCTGAGAAATAAACAGGGAACGGAAATATTTAAAATGGATTTATTTCAGTTCAACTTGAGTATACAGAAGCAGCAATAAAACAACTTTCACTTATTATGGCAGTTTTAATGTTGAAAAATATTCTAAAGTCTTTTACAGAGATAATGGCCCAGATTTTGTAGCCAATGGTGACATGACGTTGTTTGCTGCTTACCTTAAAGAAAGCTTTCCATAAAGACCTAGTGAACACTGTGGCATGCATTTCAAATTTCCTGATGTTAATTTGAATCTAACACCAAGGCCAGCATCTTCCGGTCGGTGAGTGGGTGTGGGGCCTGCTCGCCGACGTGCTAAAATGACACGGGGTGACATCGGGCATGCGTCCCGAAGTCATACCGTGTCATTTAGATTGTCAGTACGGCGGGCACGCATCCAAGTCGAAAGAGCGCACTCTCGGCTCAAGAATTCCCTTCCCGGCTTGCACAGGGAGTGCATAGCGCTTCCTGGCGGACCTCATGCAAGGTGGGCCTTAATTGGCCCGCCCACATAAAATGGCGGCGCGCCCCCGATTGGGAGCGCCGATCAGAGGTGCGCCTCCATACACCTGCTCCTAAACTTCCCCCCCAACGGTGAGGGCAAGGAAAAGCACCTATTGTGATTCTGAGAGGGAGAGAAAGAGATGGAAAAAGAATTGTGGGAAATTAAGTGGGCTTTGTCAATCACGATGGAGGGGAATCCTCAGTTGAAGTAAAAGGAAGATACATCGGAAGTTGCATCTTCTGAACAGATATGACGGAGATAGAAAACTTGGAGAATGGAATAGAGTCCTTACAGGAAGCAGAATTTGAGGAAGTGTGAGCCAGTGGGTTTATAGTGTATATTAGTTCATAACCTATCCCCAAAAACAGAGACAGGGAAGTTGAGGAAGGGGGAAGAAGATTCACGGATGCACGATGTGAAGATGAGGGAAGGGTGGAAATTGGAAGCCAAGTCGGTTAATTTTCCAGTTCAGGGTGAGAGCAGGCAATGGCACTGCTACTGTCTATAATATTGTTTTAATCCCCTCATCAAGTTAAAGATTACGAAATCAGGCATAATAGGAAATGCCAAAATTATTTTTTTTTACTCAAGGAATAAATAATCAGGGTAGGATGAACTGTGCAAATAGTACTAAGTAATGGGAAAAGGCCTCCTACACAGGTAAATCAATAAGCTGCAGCGCCTCTGACACTGCTGTTCCTTGGGCAATATGCAGATTGAGACTTCTTTCATTGGTCTCACCAGATAATGTGAAATCAGTTAATTGGAATATTTTTGTGAATTTCCCAGTGCTAGATCTGGAAGTACCACAAGGATCAAGGATACTAACAGATTGCTTCTCCCTACCTCTTGGAGGCTAAAAATGTCCGAAGGAATGGTAGCCTCTTTCCAGGGTTGATCTTTTGAAGACCAGGTGCAGCAATGAAGAGTGCCCCACAAGGCCACTGTGGAGGGAAAAGGTTTCATTGTCTCACAAACTTGAACTGAAGCACCCTCTGTCAATGGGTGCTGAATGTCTAAGCATGGTGCTGAAATGTTCCTATTATAGAATGAAAGAACTTGCTTTTATATCCCACTTCATCATGCTTTCAGGACATTCCTAAGCATTTTACAATGAACAGATTACTAGGGAAATGATTGGGAGGAAGGCAGGGGCCAATTAGAGACAGCAACAGTTTTAGGCACTGGAACCAGGAAAGGCAGCCACATAAAGGTGAGTATTTAAAAACTTGGTTAGGCCTCATGACAGCCAGGATTTCCTGTAGGGTTGCCCAAATTTACCCAGGGCTCAAACAAGACTGAAGAGCCCCTGTTGGCATAAAAACGGTGTAATGTCTCTATCCCTGTCTTCAACAAGGGCGGCGCTTTTCCGGTGCACACTGAATGTGCGCTCTCCGCCTGCCATAAATGAATGCTCAAGGGTCAGTTGTGTATCTGAAAAATGGGCATGCCACCATCAAATATCTAAACCATTGCTAAATAATCTTATTGATATTTTGCAATGAACTTTTCAAATCAATTGAAATCAATTTTGTAGTTTCTCCTTTGATGATAAAGCAAATAAAGAAATCTGATTGTGTTAAATATGCACCAGAATTTTTGTGGATTTTGTAACATATTTGCCAGTCCATTGACTGAGAACAACGGCCTATTATGTAATGTTACATTATAATGGAGAAGTATTTGCAAAGAAAATTAATAATAAACAAAGCCTCTATCTCATTATAAAAACAAAAATACCTGGAAAAACGCAACAGGTCTGGCAGCATCTGCGGATAGGAGCACAGCTAACGTTTTGAGTCTGAATGACCCTTCAACAGAACTAAGTAAAAATAGAAGAGAGGTAAAATATAAGCTGGTTTAATGGCAGGGGGGAGCTGGGACAAGAAGAGCTGGATAGAGGGCCAGTGATAGGTGAAGATAACCAAAAGATGTCACAGACAAAAGGACAAAGAGGTGTTGAAGGTGGTGATATTATCTAAAGGAATGTGCTAATTAAGGGTAGAAAGCAGGACAAGCAAGGTACAGATAGCCCTAGTGGCTGTGGGGTGGGGGGAAGGGATTGAAATAGGCTAAAAGGTAGAGATAAAACAATGAATGGAAATACACCTAAAAATAATGGAAGTAGGTGGGAAAAGAAAAATCTATATAAATTATTGGAAAAAAACAAAAAGGAGGGGGAAAATCGGTAAGGGGGTGGGGATGGAGGAGTGAGTTCCTGATCTAAAATTGTTGAACTCAATATTCAGTCCGGAAGGCTGTAAAGTGCCTAGTCGGAAGATGAGGTGCTGTTCTTCCAGTTTGCATTGAGCTTCACTGGAACAATGCAGCAAGCCAAGGCAGACATGTGGGCGTGAGAGCAGGGTGGAGTGTTGAAATGGCAAGCGACAGGCAGGTCTGGGTCATTCTTGCGGACAGACCAAAGGTGTTCTGCAAAGCGGTCACCCAGTCTGCGTTTGGTCTCTCCAATGTAGAGGAAACTGCATTGGGAACAACGAATGCAGTAGACTAAATTGAGGGAAGTGCAAGTGAAATGCCGCTTTACTTGAAAGGAGTGTTTGGGCCCTTGGACGGTGAGGAGAGGGGAAGTAAAGGGGCAGGTGTTGCACTTTCTGTAGTTGCATGGGAAGGTGCTGTGGGGGGGGTTTGAGGTGTAGGGGGTGATGGAGGAATGGACCAGGGTGTCCCAGAGGGAACGATCCCTGCAGTGGAGAGACAAACGCAGACTGGGTGACCGCTTTGCAGAGCACCTTTGGTCTGTACGCAAGCATTACCCAGACCTCCCTGTCACTTTCCATTTCAATACTCCACCCTGCTCTCATGCCCACATGTCTGTCCTTGGCTTGCTGCATTGTTCCAGTGAAGCTCAACGCAAACTGGAGGAACAGCACCTCATCTTCCGACTAGGCACTTTACAGCCTTCTGGACTGAATATTGAGGTCAACAATTTTAGATCATGAACTCTCTCCTCCATCTCCAACCCCTTTCCGATTTTCCCCTCTTTGTTTTTTCCAATAATTTATATAGATTTTTCTTTTCCCACCCACTTCCATTATTTTTAAGTGTATTTCCATCCATTGTTTTATCTCTACCTTTTAGCCTATTTCAATCCCTTCCCCCCACCCCACCCCCACTAGGGCTATCTGTACCTTGCTCGGAAATCCAAATCCTCCGTCGCATCTGTTCCGATAATACTACCTTCAAAAACAGTTCCTCTGACTTGGATTTCCAGCATCCGCAGTTTTTTTGTTTTTATCTCTGTACCTTGCTCGTCCTGCTTTCAACCCTTAATTAGCACATTCCTTTAGATATTATCACCACCTTCAACACCTCTTTGTCCTTTTGTCTGTGACATATTTACATCTTTTGGTTACCTCCACCTATCACTGGCCCTCTATCCAGCTCTTCTTGTCCCACCACCACCACCTCCACGCACACCACCCCCCCACTGTTAAAGCAGCTTATATTTCACCTCTCTTCTGTTTTTACTTAGTTCTGTTGAAGGGTCATTCAGACTCGAAACGTTAACTGCTCCTACCTGCAAATGCTGCCAGACCTGCTGAGTTTTGCCAGGTATTTTTGTTTTTGTTTTGGATTTCCAGCATCCGCAGTTTTTTGCATTTACCTCTATCTCATTATGTTACTCCACAGAGCTTTGGATTAAGTTTCCAGGCATGCACTTCTCATGCTTCCATTTCAAGCTATTTTAGATCATAATTTACTCCAACTAACTTTATCACATTGCCTTTTCCACATGGTCACTTCTGATTAATAATCTAAGGATATTTGATGAAAATTGTTAAACATCTTTGCTAAATTTATAGATTTGTTGAGATGTTGTGGGTTATTGTAATTGAAATTAATTGTTCAGTGCTTGCTAACTTCATTTCTGATAATGGAGTGAGAACTGTCAAATCAGTAGAATAGCAGAATGAAGAAATAATGAAGAAACAAACATCTCAAATTGACAGGAACGTACGTGGTGCTGAAAAAGTGTGATTGCTACTTGACTCATTGAAAGAAATATTGAAGTCGCCCTTGTTTCCTTGTCATGTTTTCTAGTTCAGTAAGTATATTGCAGCATTGAAATTAATTACCGTGATGAGTGTCCTTTTTACAACAGCAAATAATATTTCCCTGATTTATTTTGAGCATCGCTGCGGAAGAACTGAATTTTATTGTATTAGAATTATTCATGAACTGGACAATGCATATAGATGCAGCTTGCCTTTAGGGTAGGAGCTTTGACAAGAATGTCTCTTGAAAATAAAGAGAAGCTGCAACAGATGTATAATTAACACACTATCATTTTTATTTCTCTCTCTCACCAATGCAAACACATGCAATCATAAATCATATTCACTGTTTACAATGTATAAATTTTCACACAATAAAGCTTATTCAGTAAGTATTTCTTGAAAAGATTTTGGATCAATACACCCCCCGTGTTCTAAGGCCTGAGTTTTACCTTTGATGGGCTTGCACGATCGGTGCGCCCGGGAATGGCCGGGAAATGGATCGGCCTGACCACGATTGGCCCCCGACCGCGATTTCATGCTGGCTGGCGAATTAACGGCCAGCTTGCGTGAAACACGCGCTGAAAAGCTCAGCACTGCCGGGGTGGGGGTGGGAAGAGGGCAGGCGATGATGTCATTGTGGGCGTGGGTGAGCGCTGCGAGAGAGTTCCCTGAAGGCAGACAGCTGTCTTAGAGGGCTGCAGACATTCAAATGATGAAATAAAGATTTAGAAAGCCGCAAAAATTGTCCATGCATCACAATCAAGCAGCTGAAAATATGCCTCATAAAAATGATATCCAGAGATAGTTAATTTTATTTTGTTTCGTAACAGAGAATTCTTCCTGCCCTTGGACAAGGTTTGATGAAAAACGTAAAGGCCGCCTGGCCGATTTGCCCATCCGCCAACCATAAGGTTGGACGGGCCACGAAAACCTGGAGATAATTGCTCCGTTAATGGGCTTAATTACCCTTTTAATAAGTCGGAAGCGCGCCCACCGAGCAAAATACCACGTGAGTGCGCGATGACATCGGGCTGGTCGCCTGATGTCATCCCGAGCGATTTTACACCCGATTAGGTCGGGTGCACACCTGCCCGCGGGACATAAAATCTGCCCTACGTGTCTCATTCTAAGACGCTGGGCTAGATTTTGTGAAGGCGGCATATTCCCGATGGTGCCCACTGATCTGGCCATTCCCAAGAGCTGCCAGCCCAATCAGGGGGCTGCTAGCTCACAGCCACTGCCGGGGATGGCTATTGCTGATGCTGCAGCTGCAGAGGTAGGGCGCTTCAATGGCCGCAACCCTCGAAGATGGGCATATGGGGCTGGAGGATGCAGGGGCTAGGTTGCTAGGCCTAGCCAGTCATTGGGGCACAAGCACCGTTGTTACAGTAGAGCGGCCATTGCAACCGGAGGGTCTCCGCCATGGAGTGTCCAAAAAAAGAGGCCTCCTCTACCAGAGCTTGCTTGTAGGCTGCCAGGTTTCACCCAACAGTCTGCCCAGGTGATGGTGGCCCCTCAGCCCCGACATTGTCAAAATTCCCGCAGGCACAAGAAGTGGCCCATATTTGGCTGAATTTGACTCCTGGTGGTGACCGATCTGCCAACTTTCCTGCCACTGACAAAATGACGTAGTGGTGGGAAGATGTCTGGCACATCCCCTGACACCATCCTGTGCTATTTTTCCAGCTGTCCCACCTCTCAGCCAAAAGGTTGGTAAAATCCCAGACAATATTGCAAAACATCTTGAAAAGTACTAGTTGATCACATATTGGGGCAGATGTGAAGCCAGAGTACATGGTTAACTGTCCCTGATATCTTTGTGTTGTTGTTCCCATGTCTCTGCTCTTCTGCTTCAATCTTATTCCTTCTCTCTGCTCCTTTTTCTCTAACATTAGCTCTTTTCACTACTCTCTCTTCCCCCCTCCACTCTTTCCTTTTAGGCAGGTGGCAATGGATGATGTGTTGGGTTGGGGAAAGGATCCACCGATCATTACAGGCTACAGACTGCATTCAGGATGGGTTTTTCGGCAAAATGGAACTCTGCGTGGCATCTTTGCCTCCAATTATTCATGCTTCTTTTGCACCTTCTCACTCCCATCGCCATGTCTACCCATTCAATTTTCCACATCCCTATCCCTTCCTATCAAATCCATCTCTGTCATTTACATGATCCCCACCTTATTGTTCCGCTACAATTTATTTCTCTCCACTTTTACTTCTCCGGCAACCCAAGGGGTGCTGGTGAGAAATCAGAGGTATGTTCAAGCTCAACGTCCAACCTCATTCTTCTATTTACTTCAAAGAGACTTGCTTTTCTTGCAAAATATAACTTGTTTTCATTGAAGGAAAGGAATCAAATTAGAAAGAGGAAGAGAGGTGGCTTGCCTGCTTTTCCTTTCTCTAATTCTATTTATGTTTCCCTTGTTTAAAATTAAAATTTCTATCTCAATTAGCATTGGCATTTGCTGTCGACAAATCAAAGGGAACAATTGTCCCAGATTTGCGCTAAGTATGGTAGCGGGCGTGAACAAAGATGTTTTACCCATCGGCTGCAATGGTGGATTTTTGCACTGGATGTTCCCTTCCCGGTGCATCCTGCTTCATTAATAATGTATTTATAGGAAACACACCAGATCGCTGGTGGGAGGGCTCAGATTGCACACCATGCTCCTGGAGTCAGTTTAAAGCTCACCAGAGCGCTGCCGACTTCATGTCTACAGACCAGGACTGCTTCAGGCGACAGATGGCCCAAAATCTAAAAAGACGGCAGCCCCCAAATTTAATGACGCCTCTCTGGGGCGCCTGCAGGACACAGCGGAAGGCTGTCGGCATGTCCTCCCTAGCCTTGCTCTGGCCATAGGACATCCACCAGAGTCACCAATCCAGCCTGGGAGGCAGTGGCAGTAGCGATCAGTGCCACCGAAACACGGAGGAGGTGAGCCATCCAGTGCAGAAAGAGGATGAATGCTCTCATTCATTCTGGCAGGGCAAGTCAACAACCTCATCTCTCTCAACTCACACACTCACAAACCCATCACAAATCTACAGGGATCTCACACCTCAAGGGACAACACCATTAAATCTCACACCTATCATCACATCTCCATCAGGCTCATATCCTCTGGAGCTCGAGTTCCTCATTCCATCCACAAGACACACCACACCAACATTCCATGCAGTGACATGTGTGCTGCTCACACTGTCCATCTGTTTTGATGCAGGAGAAGCTGTCTTACAACAACAGGGAGAGGTCCCAGACCAGGGGTGGAGTGGCCCACGTTAGGCTCTTCACTCACTTTGAGGACTGTGCCATTGCGCTGACTGGTGAGGACGTGGACCCTGCCTGTGGCAATGGTGAGGTCAACGGTGAACACCCATGTGAGGACTCTGCACCACATCGTCCCTCTCTCAGAGCAACTGTGAGTGCTCTCTCTCCTGCTTTTGACTCTGCTGCCTTGCACTAATTATCTTTATTTTGGTTCACAGGGAGCTCACAGCCAGCCAGCCCCTCAGATCCATCCACATCCTCACCTTCAGTCAAGAGTACTCCTCCTCCATTAAAAAGCTGGAAATGAGCAACCTGGAAGACCCATCATAGCTCATACCCACACCCTCTAGTAGTGCAGAGACACACACCTCATTGGGACCTAGATCTAGAGCAGGTTCAGTTTCACAACCTGGTGGTCACTGCATGGACACATGTCTACAGCAGGAGGAGGCAGGTTCAGCCGAGGCCCCTGGCACTCGGAGGGCTTCTGGGGAAGAGGAACCTGTGAGGTCCGAGTCAGGGGATGAGCCTCTGGAATTGGCCTTCTAACCCATTGCCAGAGTTGGAGGAGTGAATCCACCTGCTCACTGATGATGTGGTGCCCATATGTGTGCTTATGGAGGTCACCATGGGAAAGATGGCAGATGCATGGTGGTCCTGGTCCAGCAGAATGTGGACATGTAGGCAGACCTGCGCTCCATCGCGGTAGCCATGGGTGAGCTCCTGTAGTGGCAAAGTGAGAGGGAAATGGGGCAAATCTCCGGGTGCTTGTTCCCCTCAAGAAGTCAGGCTGTGGCCCTTGGGCACCCGAAGGGAGGAAGAGCAGCAGCTGGACACCCCTGGCCATCCACTCAGAAATATCAGAAGCTGCCCACTCCTTCTGAGTCCCCTTTGCCTGTGACCCCTCAACCTCAACCTTTATCACCACAGAGGGAGCAGCTGGCCCACAGGAGGACAGCCAAAGCAAAGACTTGTTTCTCCAGAAGACGCAAGCCAAATCCATTAGGGGTAACAGAGCCAACCATTGCACAGGCTGTCTCCATCCCTGTTGTGGGATGTCAGGGCAGCACCCAGAAGATGTGGTAGGTCTAGAAAAGTTAAGAAATTCTGATCACAAGTGGTTGAATGGGTGAACAGATCTTGTCACTTCATAATCTGAAAATATATTTACTTCCACTGAATAATGTGTAATGCTGTCTTTCATCTTCATTTACATCCTTTGCGACTCCCCCCACTGCATCCCCCGTCACTAGCACTTCAGCTGCACGCAGCTGGACCATGAGTGATTCTGGAGGGAGAGCTTTGTGTGTGTCAGGGCCTTTTGGACTCTCAGACAAGCACTCTCCCACGCATGCGGATCCTCCCTCCAACACACTCATCTCAATGTCCTTAGCATTTTCAATGTTGCCTGCTGGGGTTCACTTTCAGTTGTCCATTTGATCCGATCACACTCCCATGCAGCATCTGGGCCCATCCAAAACAAGCCTCCGTTCACTTTCAATTTCTGCGAAATGGTAGTTGTTAAGTTTATTATTTTCTCCCCCATCCTTCCCCCTCCTCCAGTTACCCATGTCCCTTCTGTCAACCCCCTGGTATCACATTCCACCTCCCCACCATCACCTATCAACCAGAGTCCTTGTCTTTCCAGGGTGCCCAGGTAAACGTGCATGATTTTTACCTTCCAGAAAATCCCACCCTTATCCACACTGACCTCCTCCTTCCCACCCTCAGGGTGCCTGTCTGCCTCCAAGCCCCCACCAACCACCCTGGCTGTCCCTTCTACTGCTACTGTGGAATACTCACCCTCTCACTCTACCAGCTCCCTCTGCCCCCTCTCAAACCCACCATTCCCTCCTAACAGCCCACTGTCATTTTGGTCCCCAGGAGGTAGTCATTGACTCCACAGACCCCTCCCTTGAACATTCACCTGGACATTCCCCCCTTTACGTCCTCCTCCAACCTTACTCCCTCCTCCCCCCCAGTCACCTTCCCCTTTATAAACTTGAGCTCCCTCTTCCCCGGACAACTTCCCCTCTCCAAACTCCCTTCACCCCAGAGACCTTCCCCTCTCCGAACTCCCTCCTCCCCTTGGATACCTCCCCACTTCCAAACTCCCTCCCTTATACCTTTCCACCTCTTACACCTACGTCCCCACCTGCTGCATTTTCTGTCATTACACCCTCCTCCCCCCACCATCCTCACCCCCTCTGCCACTTTTGTCCCCCATTCCCCCAACCTAACCCTGCTGGACCCCTTCATACCCCACCTATCCCAACCTCACACCCTCCAGTATACGTTCCTCTTCCATTCAAACCTAGACCTTCTTTTCCCACCCACCCTGGTACACTTTCCTCTCCTATTCACACCTAGACCTTTCTCTCCCGCCCCTTCACTGATCATCCATAGCAGCCCATGGCGAAGACCGTGAAGTTCCAAAGCATAGCCGAAGCATCAACGGAGACCTCCCACCTTCCGGGAACAGCTTCAAGGTGGAGCCATGTCCATGAGAATCTACCCAGCGTGCGATACAGATGTTCCTCCATGTCTGCTAACTGTAGGGCGCCAGCATCTTCTCCTCGGATGTCCATGGCCATAACCGTACATCACACTTGCTGAGACATGTCCTGGCTGGTGCGTTTTCCCACTGGCGTAATGGTAAATCGGGCTTGGGGGAACAATTCCGGTTGGGCCTTATTTTACATCCCATTACCCAGTTGCAAATTGGGCTTATGCCAGCCTCCGGTGGGACTCATGTTCCACCATGGCAGACACCATCGGATGACCCCTCTGTGCTTTCATGAAACCGGTTTCTGCCCCTCACGCCGAATTGTACGCCCGCCGTCCGCCATGATGCCCGACGCCAACAGGACTGAATGATTCCGCCCAAAGTTAAGATAGTTCAAAATTCCACTTAGGTTTTTTGTAAAAGACTGAGGTAACATAAAAGAAGAGAAAAGCACTGACCCCAGATTTTTGTGAGGTTTGTCCCATTAATCTGTTGTAATTTGGTGGGAGGTCAGAAGAATCCTCAAGGAAATTATATAAATGGGCTGAAACCATCCCCCATTGCCAATTCGCTGGGTTGTCTTCCTGCCTTCCTGTCAAAAGTTACTGCAGGTAATTGGTGGAACTATGAGCCTCACTCTTTTTTTTCTCATTGTCTCTTCTACTCTTTTTTCCCTTTTTCCAGATCCACAATCTCTTTCACTCTGATTCCCTTTACCCCTGCACCCCTCCACCTTCCGCACCCACCATCCCCTCCCCCTGACCCCTGCATCTCTCTCTGTCCAAAAACTCACATTTTCTAAAGTTAATATGGGAAGGAAACAAAGAATGAATTATGTGGAGGGATAAATTGAATCTGGAGCAAATTTCCCAACTAAGGAAAAAACCTAAGATCTTAAACATACTTGATTTTGATTAAATATGGAGACCATGTATGGACCTGACTGAGACAACTCTCAGAGGTTGTGGCTGCCATAATTTATTGTACGCCGCTACACATGCCAAAGCCTGGTAACTCAGGGATGGCCTCAGAAAGAAACAGGCAACTAAATAAGAAAGAGCCTGGTGCATGAAAAAAAATTCCAGGGCCACAAGATGGCCAGGAAACATGAGGTAGCTTTTGACCAGAATTTGTGACTTTATTAGTGGAGTTCTAGCCAGCGATGCAGATTACTTTACGATCGGGTTTTCTATTTTTTCTTTGTTAAAAGCCCATGGGCAGAATTATACGCCCTGCGGGCGGGCACGCGCCAGACCCAGTCGGGCGTAAAAAGGCACTAGATGATATTGGGAGACCGTCCTGACATCATCGCGCACTCGCATGATATTTCGGTCGGCGGGTGCGCACGAGTGTCAGCAGCGCACCCGCCGACAATTAAGAGGCCTGTTAAGGCCATTAACAGGTTAATTAAAATGAATCCTTCGTTGCCCGCCAACCACAAGGTGAAGATGCCCAGTGGCCTTTGCACTTTTTTGGAAACCTCATCCACGGGCGGGATAAGGTTTCCAAAAGCAAATAAAAATAAAACAAAAACCTTAATTTTTCATTAACAACAGTCGCATGAGGGGAAGAGTTTGATTACATTTTTATTTTTAAATTATTTTTTTCATTTATCTTCATCTTCAGATTATGTAGCGCACACTCTCCAAACACAAAGTTTGCGCCCACACAGGCTCGCACTCTTCCTCCTCCTCCACCCTCACAGGCTCACACTCCTCCGCCCCCTCCGCCCTCACAGGCTCGCACTCCTACTCCTCCTCCGCCCACACAGACTCGCACTCCTCCTCCCCCTCTGCCCACACAGGCTCGCACTCCTCCTGCTCCTCCGCCCACACAGGCTCGCACTCCTCCTCCCCCTCCGCCCACACAGGCTCGCACTCCTCCTCCCCCTCCGCCCACACAGGCTCGCACTCCTCCTGCTCCTCCGCCCACACAGGCTCGCACTCCTCCTCCCCCTCCGCCCACACAGGCTCGCACTCCTACTCCTCCTCCGCCCACACAGACTTGCACTCCTCCTCCCCCTCCGCCCACACAGACTCGCACTCCTCCTCCCCCTCCGCCCACACAGGCTCACACTCCTCCTCCCCCTCCGCCCACACAGGCTCACACTCCTCCTCCTCCTCCGCCCACACAGGCTCACACTCCTCCTCCCTCTCCACCCACACAGGCTCACACTCCTCCTCCCACTCCACCCACACAGAGTCACACTCCTCCCCCTCCGCCCACACAGGCTCGCACTCCTCCCCCTCCGCCCACACAGGCTCACACTCCTCCCCCTCCACCCACAAAGGCTCACACTCCTCCTCCTCCCCCTCCGTCCTCACAGGCTCACACTCCTCCTCCTCCTCCGCCCACACAGGCTCACACTCCTCCTCCCCCTCCGTCCTCACAGGCTCGCACTCCTCCTCCTCCCCCTTCGCCCACACAGGCTCACACTCCTCCTCCTCCGCCCACACAGGCTCACACTCCTCCTCCTCCTCCGCCCACACAGGCTCACACTCCTCCTCCCCCTCCGTCCTCACAGGCTCGCACTCCTCCTCCTCCCCCTTCGCCCACACAGGCTCACACTCCTCCTCCTCCTCCGCCCACACAGGCTCACACTCCTCCTCCTCCTCCGCCCACACAGGCTCACACTCCTCCTCCTCCTCCGCCCACACAGGCTCGCACTCCTCCCCCCCTCCGCCCACACAGGCTCACACTCCTCCTCCTCCTCCGCTCATACAGGCTCGCACTCCCCCTCCGCCTACACAGGTTCACACTCCTCTCCTCCTTCGCCCAACAGACTCGCACTCCTCCTCCCCCTCCGCCCACACAGGCTCACACTCCTCCTCCCCCTCCACCCACACAGGCTCACACTCCTCCTCCCCCTCCGCCCACACAGGCTCACACTCCTCCTCCTCCTCCGCTCATACAGGCTCGCACTCCCCCTCCGCCTACATAGGTTCACACTCCTCCTCCTCCTCCGCCCAACAGACTCGCACTCCTCCTCCTCCTCTGCCCACACAGGCTCACACTCCCCCACCGCCCTCACAGACTCACACTCCTCCTCCCCCTCCGCCCACAAAGGCTCACACTCCTCCTCCCCCTCCGCCCACACAGGCTCACAATCCTCCTCCTCCTCCGCCCACACAGGCTCACACTCCCCCTCGGCACACACAGGCTCACACTCCTCCTCCCCCTCCGCCCACACAGGCTCGCACTCCTCCTCCCCTTCCGCCCAACCAAACTCTCAGTCCTCCTCCGCCCAAACAGACTCGCACTCCTCCTCCCCCTCCACCCACACAGACTCTCACTCCTCCTCCCCCTCCGCCCACACAGGCTCACACTCCTCCTCCCACTCCGCCCACACAGACTCACACTCCTCCTCCCGCTCCACCCACACAGGCTCTCACTCCTCCTCCCCCTCCGCCCACACAGGCTCACACTCCTCCTCCCCCTATGCCCACACAGACTCGCACTCCTCCTCCTCCTCCGCCCACACAGACTCGCACTCCTCCTCCTCCTCCCCCTCCGCCCACACAGACTTGCACTCCTCCTCCTCCTCCTCCGCCCACACAGACTCACATTCCTCCTCCTCCTCTGCCCACACAGACTCACACTCCCCCTCCGCCCTCACAGGCTCACACACCTCCTCCCCCTCCACCCACACAGGCTCACACTCCTCCTCCCCTTCCGCCCTCACAGACTCACACTCCTCCTCCTCCTCCCCTCACACAGGCTCACACTCTTCCTCCTCCTCCCCTCACACAGGCTCACACTCCTCCTCCCCCTCCGCCCACACAGGCTCGCACTCCCCCTGCCCCTCCGCCCACACAGGCTCACACTCCCCCTCCACCCACACAGACTCGCACTCCTCCTCCCCCTCCACACACACAGGCTCACACACCTCCCCCTCCGCCCACACAGACTCGCACTCCTCCTCCCCCTCCGCCCACACAGGCTCGCACTCCTCCTCCTCCCCCTCCGCCCACACAGGCTCGCACACCTCCTCCCCCTCCACCCACACAGACTCGCACTTCTCCTCCTCCTCTGCCCACACAGGCTCACACTCCTCCTCCCCCTCCGCCCACACAGGTTCACACTCCTCCTCTCCCTCCGCCCTCACAGGCTCGCACTTCTCCTCTTCCTCCGGCCACACAGGCTCACACTCCTCCTCCCCCTCCGCCCACACAGGTTCACACTCCTCCTCCCCCTCCACCCACACAGGCTCGCACTCCTCCTCCTCCCCCTACACCCACACAGGCTCGCACTCCTCCTCCTCCTCTGCCCACACAGGCTAACACTCCTCCTCCTCCTCCGCCCACACAGGCTCGCACTCCTCCTCCTCCCCCTCCGCCCACACAGGCTCGCACTCCTCCTCCTCCTCTGCCCACACAGGCTCACACTCCTCCTCCTCCTCCGCCCACACAGGCTCGCACTCCTCCTCCGCCTCCGCCCACACAGGCTCACACTCCTCCTCCTCCCGCTCCACCCTCACAGGCTCACACTCCTCCTCCCCCTCCACCCACACAGGCTCACACTCCTCCTCCCCCTCCGCCCACACAGACTCGCACTCCTCCTCCCCCTCCGCCCAACCAGACTCTCACTCCTCCTCCCCCTCCGCCCACACAGACTCACACTCCTCCTCCCGCTCCACCCACACAGGCTCTCACTCCTCCTCCCCCTCCGCCCACACAGGCTCACACTCCTCCTCCCCCTATGCCCACACAGACTCGCACTCCTCCTCCTCCCCCTCCGCCCACACAGACTTGCACTCCTCCTCCTCCTCCTCCGCCCACACAGACTCACATTCCTCCTCCTCCTCTGCCCACACAGACTCACACTCCCCCTCCGCCCTCACAGGCTCACACACCTCCTCCCCCTCCACCCACACAGGCTCACACTCCTCCTTCCCTTCCGCCCTCACAGACTCGCACTCCTCCTCCTCCTCCCCTCACACAGGCTGACACTCCTCCTCCTCCTCCCCTCACACAGGCTCACACTCCTCCTCCCCCTCCGCCCACACAGGCTCGCACTCCCCCTGCCCCTCCGCCCACACAGGCTCACACTCCCCCTCCACCCACACAGACTCGCACTCCTCCTCCTCCTCCTCCGCCCACACAGGCTCGCACTCCCCCTCTGCCCTCACAGACTCGCACTCCTCCTCCCCCTCCACACACACAGGCTCACACACCTCCCCCTCCGCCCACACAGACTCGCACTCCTCCTCCCCCTCCACACACACAGGCTCACACACCTCCCCCTCCGCCCACACAGGCTCGCACTCCGCCTCCTCCCCCTCCGCCCACACAGACTCGCACTCCTCCTCCTCCTCTGCCCACACAGGCTCACACTCCTCCTCCCCCTCCGCCCACACAGGCTCACACTCCTCCTCCCCCTCCGCCCACACAGGCTTGCACTCCTCCTCCCCCTCCGCCCACACAGGCTCGCACTCCTCCTCCTCCCCCTTCGCCCACACAGGCTCACACTCCTCCTCCCCCTCCGCCCACACAGGTTCACACTCCTCCTCCCCCTCCGCCCACACAGGCTCGCACTCCTCCTCCTCCCCCTACACCCACACAGACTCGCACTCCTCCTCCTCCTCTGCCCGCACAGGCTAACACTCCTCCTCCTCCTCCGCCCACACAGGCTCGCACTCCTCCTCCTCCCCCTCCGCCCACACAGACTCGCACTCCTCCTCCCCCTCCGCCCACACAGGCTCACACTCCTCCCCCTCCACTCACACAGGCTCGCACTCCTCCTCCGCCTCCGCCCACACAGGCTCACACTCCTCCTCCTCCCGCTCCACCCTCACAGGCTCACACTCCTCCTCCCCCTCCACCCACACAGGCTCACACTCCTCCTCCCCCTCTGCCCTCACAGGCTCGCACTCCTCCTCTCCCTCCGCCCTCACAGGCTCGCACTTCTCCTCTTCCTCCGGCCACACAGGCTCACACTCCTCCTCCCCCTCCGCCCACACAGACTCGCACTCCTCCTCCTTCTCCACCCGCACAGACTCGCACTCCCCCTGCCCCTCCGCCCACACAGGCTCACACTCCCCCTCCACCCACACAGGCTCGCACTCCTCCTCCTCCCCCTCCGCCCTCACAGGCTCGCACTCCTCCTCCTCCCCCTCCGCCCTCACAGGCTCACACTCCTCCTCCTCCTCCGCCCACACAGGCTCACACTCCTCCTCCCCCTCCACCCTCACAGGCTCACCCTCCTCCCCCCCCTCCGCCCACACAGGCTCGCACTCCTGCTCCCCCTCCGCTTGCAGAGGCTCACACTCCTCCTACCCCTCCACACTCAGAGGCTCGCACACCTCCTCCCCCTCCACCCGCACAGGCTCACACTCCTCCCTCTCCACCCTCACAGGCTCACCCTCCTCCCCCCCTCCGCCCACACAGGCTCGCACCCCTGCTCCCCCTCCGCTTGCAGAGGCTCACAATCCTCCTCCCCCTCCACACTCAGGGGCTCGCACACCTCCTCCCCCTCCGCCCACACAGACTCGCACTCCTCCTCCCCCTCTGCCCTCACAGGCTCACACTCCTCCTCCTCCACCTCCGCCCACACAGGCTCACACTCCTCCTCCTCCGCCTCCGCCCACACAGGCTCGCACTCCTTCTCCTCCACCTCCGCCCACACAGGCTCGCACTCCTTCTCCTCCACCTCCGCCCACACAGGCTCACACTCCTCCTCCTCCGCCTCCGCCCACACAGGCAGCGCAGCCGCTGAGCACTGCTGCTCGCGTCTCAACACAGGGCGGGCCTTAATTGGCTTGCCGGGCCAGATTGCGGGCGGCGGTCGGCATCTGGACAACCCCCGCCTGCCCCCGCCTGCCCCATGTGAGGGAGTCTGATGTAAGGACATTTTTTTTCCCAATTTCAAAATCTATATTTTTGTATTTAAAATTCTTCCGCTCCCTGAGGCAGCTCTCTGCCCTTCAGGAAGCTTTCATTGCGCGTTCCCCTGCGCCCGTGCAGACCTCAGCGCCCGCCCTCCTCCCACCCCATCCCCGGCAGTGCTGAGCCTTTCAGTGTGTGTTTCCGGCTGCCTGACCGTTAAGCGGCCAGCCAGCGTGGAATCGCGGTCGGGGGCCGATCACTGGTGGTGGACCGTTTCCCGGCCTGCCCAACGACCTGAAAATTCTGCCCCACGTTGCCGAATTGATTGCCTTGCATCTTCAGTCTGGATTAATTCTTCAGGGTCTCACTCTCCAAACGTGAGGACATGGCTGCAGTTTAAGGGCTCATTCCTGCAGCTAATTGGACTGTTGGAGCAAGTATCCATTGGCATCAAAGCGGGTGTCTGTCAAACAAATCCCATCATCATTACGTGTTCTTTTGGCCCTCAATGTGACATGTTCTTAATCTCCAAACAAATTTATCAAAGAGGAGTCCATTTAGTGGTATTAAATGAATCGTGTGCAGTCATTGCTTTGAAGTGATCTGTCCATGTTTTAGGCCTTAATGACACAGGTCTGAATTTTCCCTCGTCAGGAGCCCTGACTGCAATCTGCCTCCGACCACAGGGCCTCAGGGAGCTGCAGACCTGCAAATAATAAAATAAAGCACAAAAAATGCACCTGAAAGCATACCTCATAAAAATGCTGTCCCCAGATATTTCTTTTTTTAAAATTTCCTAACGGAGTTTTCAATCCGTCCTTGGATGAAGTTTCATCAAAAATGTAAAGGCCGCCTGGCCGATTCACCCGTCCGTCAGCCGTAAGGTTTGACGGGCAACAAAAGACTGCTTAATTGTCGGCGGGTGTGCTTCCGACAGCTGTGCGCTCCCGCCGAGCGAAATATTGCGCGAGCGCGCGATGACTTCAGGACACTTGCCCGACATCACCTTGCGCGATTTTATGCCCAATGAGGTCGGGCGTATGTCTGCCTATGAACGTAAAATTATGCCCACAAGTTAGTGTTTTTGATTCAGTGGACAGAGATCAAATCAACGTGCATTTGGTTTGAAAATGCCTCGGATTACTCAACCTGCTAAGCGCAAGTATGCACAAGGTTGGCTTCAATTTCAGTACAATCCAAAGCTTTAGCAGGCTTTCCTTCCTCCTCTAGGTTTCTGAAACCTAAGCTTCAAATCACCTATCTTTTGATTTATTTCATCTTGTGTTCTACCTTTTTCAGCACAAGTTCTGTGAGCTTCGTCCCCTGGCTTAGGCTTCTCAATTGAAAATAGATGCTTAAAAAGAAGGAAGCTTAAGAGTTTTGAACCTTTGTGATATTTTATAGTGCTGCTTAAACACTTGTATAATTATCTTGTTAAAATTGGTGCTAGAGTTACTATTACTTGGTGAGAGTTAGAATCAAAATATACTTAGTTAATTAACATTCTGGTTCTTTCAATTATGCACATTTTAGTAGCGGAGATTGCTTTTTTTAATTCATTCATGGGATGTGGGTATCGCTGGCTGGGCCAGCATTTATTGCCCATCCCTAGTTGCCCTTGAGAAGGTGGTGGTGAGCTGCCTTCTTGAACCGCTGCAGTCCATGTGGTGTAGGTACACCCACAGTGCTGTTAGGGAGAGAGTTCCAGGATTTTGACCCAGCGACAGTGAATGAACAACAATATATTTCCAAGTCAGCGTGGTGAGTGGCTCTGAGGGGAACTTCCAGGTGGTGGTGTTTCCATGTATTTGCTGCCCTTGTCCTTCTAGATGGTTGCGGCCATGGGTCTGGGAGGTGCTGTCTAAGGAGGATGGTGAAATTAAGGAGAAAGAAAAGAGAACATCTTTCATGCCCCCATGCTATGCCAAAGCACTCCACTGCTATTACGATACTTTTGAAGTGTAGCCACCCTTCCACCATGACCATTCTTTGCTACCCTTCTCTCAGTGCCTCCACAGCCTATGACCACCTCCATATAACCACTCGGTCCTCCTCAGTTTTCAGCGCTGCTATGTTGCAGTCTCTTCAGCTGATCTGCATCTAGAAATTTCCATTTGTCTGGTGCACCTGAAAAGAGCTTAAGAATGAAAGATAAATACATGCTTAAAGGAACATATCAAGACGAATAACTTCTACAAACTTGCTTCCATGTAATTCGGCCTTGAAAATACCGCTTACACTCCTACAAAATCCTTTAATGTATAAACACAATTCAACAAGGCGGCTCACTGAACAGCAATTGCTCGGAAAATACATTGTGCAACATATTTTCAAACACACTCGCCGGGATTTTCTGGCCCTGTTGCGGGCGGTACCCACAGTGGGTGAGGCGGTGCCCCAGCCAGAAGTCCGTTGACTTGCGGTGGGACCGGAAGATCCCAGCGACGGGCGGGTGTGGAAAATCCTGCCCACAGGGTGCAGATTCGTTTTCCATATCGCTGCTGGATACAGAGCTTTGGGAGACTAGTGCTCTTTCACTGGGGTACTCTGCGACACTTAGTGACCCTGGCAAGGCCCGTGCAGCCGTGCCATAATGAGAGGGTGCTCACGCGGGTGCCCCCTAATTTGATGCTTCCCTGATGCTAACAACCTTATGGCTGATCTGGTGTCCATTCCCACAGGTCAATTGGGCAAACTCACATGTCACCCTACAAAGCTGCAATACAGGCATTGGGTGGAATCATCCCAGATGTGCACGAAGTGTGGTAGCGGGTGTGAAAAAAGGCCCGCCATTGTGGCTGGCGGGTTTTCATGCCGTATTGTCCGCTACCCGGCTTCATTAATAATGCATTGACAGGGAACCCCCTGGATTGCTGGGTGGGGGTGGGCTCAGGTTTGCTCAGCACTCCATGACCTCAGCACTTCCTCGCTCTGGGGGCCATATTTAACGTGCACTAGAACGCAGCCCACTTTATGTTTACAGACCAGGACTGCTCCAGGTGAGGGAGACCCCAAAAGCAAATAAGACGGCAGCCCCAAAATTTAGTGACGCCTCTCTGGGGCGCCTGCTGGATGCAGTGGAAGGCTGCCCCAAGGTCATCAACCCCTGCTCTGGGCGCAGGATGTCTACAAGAATCACCAACCTAGCCTAGGAGGCAGTGGAAGTGGCTGTCAGCACCACTGGAGCATAGAAGGGGTCAGCCATTCAGTGCAGGAAGAGGATGTACGCTCTCATCTGTTCCGCCAGGGGAAGTCAACCACCTGATCAACCTCGACTCACACACTCACAAACCCATCACACATCCAGAGGGATCTCACACCTCAAGGGACAGCACCACTAACTCTCACACACACCCTCACATCTCCATCAGGCTCATATCCTCTGGAGCTCATGTCCTCATCCCATCCATGGCTCCACTCACCACACAAACATTCCATGCAGTGTCATGCATCCTGATTGCACTCTTTCCATCTGTTTCCATGCAGGAGAAACTGGCTCACGACACCAGGGAGGGGACCCAGACCAGGGGTGGAGTGGCCCACATTAGGCCCCTCATTCACTTTGAGGAGTGTGTCATCGCGCTGACTGGTGAGGAACGTGAATTGTGCCTGCGGCGACGATGAGGTCAGCGGTGAACATGCACATAAGGATCCTGCACCACATCATCACTCACTCAACGCAACTGTGAGCGCTCTCTCTCCTGCTTTTGACTCTGCTGCCATGCACTAATTATCTCTGCTTCGGTTCACAGGGAGCTCTGCCAAGTGACTGATACCCTTAGCCAACCATTCCCTCAGCTCCCTCCAGGTCTTCAACTCCAGCCAAAAGCACTCCTCCTACATTGAAGAGCTGGAATTAAGCAGCCTGAAAGACCCAACACAGAGCTTACCCACACCCTGCACCAGTGCAGAGACCCAAACCTCGGTGGGATCTAGGTCTAGAGCAGGCTCAGGTGCACAGTCTGGTTGTCACTGCACGGACACATGTCCACAGCAGGAAGAGGCAGGTTCAGCCGAGCTCCCTGGCACTTGGAGGACTGCTGGGGAAGAGCTATCTGTGAGGTCTGAATCAGATGACGAGCCTCTGGAATTGGCTTTCAAACTCATCGTGGAGACAGACCAGATGGCCGGGGAACATCACACAGAGCTGTTGGATTCCCTCAACAGAGTGGCATGCAAGTCAGAGGAGAGCACCCGCCTATTCTTTGATGAAGTTGTGCCCACATGTGTGTGTATGGAGGTCTCCATGGGAAGGATGGCAGATGCCATGGAAACCTTTGTCCAGTGGAATGGAGAGATGTGTGCAGATGTGCACTCCATCGTAGGAGCCATGGGTAAGTTCCTGAAGTGGCAATGTGAGAAGGAAACAGGGCACCTCGACGTCTCTTCAGGTGCTTCTTTCCTTAAGGAGTCCGGCCAGGGCCCCCGGGCACCCAAAGTGCAAAGGCTATGGGGCCTGACAACATTCTGGCAATAGTACTGAAGACTTGTGCTCCAGAATTTGCTGTGCCCCTAGCCAATCTGTTCCTGTACAGTTACAACAGTGGTGTCTACCCGGCTATGTAGAAAATTGCCCAGGTATGTCCTGTACACAAAAAGCAGGACAAACCCAACCTGGTCAATTACTGGTCCATTTGTTGACACTTGATCATCAATGAAGTAATGGAAGGGGTCATCAACAGTGCGATAATGCGGCACTTGCTTCGCAATAACCTGTTCACTGACGCCCAGTTTGGGTTCCACCAGGGCCACTCAGCCACTGACCTCATTACAGCCTTGGTTCAAACATGTACAAAAGAATTGAACACCCGAGGTGAGGTGAGAGTGACTGCCATTAACATCAAAGCTGCATTTGACCGAGTGTGGCATCAAGGAGACTTAGAAAAACTGGAGTCAATGGGAATCAAGGGAAAACTCTCCACTGTTTGTAGTCATACCTAGCACAAAGGAAGATAGTTGTGGTTGTTGGAGGTCAGTCACCTCAGCTCCAGGGCATCACTACAGAAGTTCCTCAGGGTAGTGTCCTAGGCTCAACCATCTTCAGCTGTTTCATCAATGACCTTCCTTCCATCATAAGGTTAGAAGTGGCGATGCTCGCTGATGATTGCACAATGTTCAGCACCATTCACGACTCCTCAGATACTGAAGCAGTCCATGTCCAAATGCAGCAAGACCTGGACAATATCCAGGTTTGGGCTGACAAGTAGCAAGTAACATTTGCGCCACACAAGTGCCAGACAATCAACATCTCCAATAAGAGAGAATCCAACCATTGCCCCTTGATGATCAATGGTATTACCATCACTGAATCCCCCACTATCAACATCCTGGAGTTACATGGACCAGAAACTGAACTGAAATAGCCATATAAATACTGTGGATACAAGAGCAGGTTAGAGGCTAGGAATTGTGCAATAAGTAACTTACCTCCTGACTCCCCAAAGCCTGTCCACCATCGACAAGGTACAAGTCAGGAATGTGATGGAATATTCCCCACTTGTCTGGATGAGTGCGGCTCCAACAACACTGAAGAAGCTGTACATCATCCATGACAAAGCAGACAACTTGATTTGCACCACATCCACAAATGTTCACTCCCTCCACCACCGACACACAGTAGCAGCAGTGTGTACCATCTACAAGATGCATTGCAGGAATTCACCAAGGCTCCTTAGTCAGCACCTTCCAAACCCAAGACCACTACCATCTAGAAGGACAAGGGCAGCAGATAGATGGGAACACCACCACCTGGAAGTTCCCCTCCAAGTCACTCACCACCCTGACTTGGAAATATATTGCCGTTCCTGCACGGTTGCTGGGTCAAAAGCCTGGAACTCCCTCCCTAACAGCGCTGTGGGTGCTCCAACACCACATGGAAGGCAGCTCACTTTCGTAAGGGCAGCTAGGGATGGGCAATAAAAGCTGGCCCAGCCAGCAAAGCCCACGTTCTGTGAATGAATAAAAACAAAACAGAGAAGCAGCAGTGAGACACTCCTGGGTCATCCACTCAGAAATATCAGAGGCTGTCCTCTCCCTCCGAACCCGCTTTGCCTGTGACCTCCTCAACCTCGTCCCCTGTCACCGGAGAGGGAGCAGCTGGCCCACAGGATGACAGCCAAAGCAAGCCGGGCCCTCCAGGCCTTGGCTCTCCAGAGGGCTCAAGCCAAAGTCATCAGAGGCAACAGGACCACTCATTGCACAGGCTGTCTCCACCTCAGCTGTGGATACGAGGGCAGCTCCTAGAAGAAGTGGTAGGCCTAGAAAAGTTAAGAAATTATGATCACAAGTGGTTGCACGGGTGAACACATCTTGTCTCTTCATAATCTGAAAATATGAATAATGTGCCTTTCAACTTCATTTACAAGCTTTGCGAGTCTTCCCATTGCCTTCTCCCCAACCAGCAGTTCAGTTGCATGTAGCCAGCCCATGAGTGATTCTGGAGGGAGAAATGTGTGTGTGGCAGGAGCTTTCAGAGCTTTGTATAAGCACTCTACCACACATGTGGAGCCTTCATCCATCACACTCTGCTAACTGTCCGTCTGATCCGACCTGCATCTCCGCCCACCCACTGATCACACTCCCATGCAGCACCTGTATCTGCCCAACATCTCCCCACTGTCAACTACCAGTCAGAATGCTTGTTGTTTGAGCTTGTCCAGGTGAACGTGCATGTTCCCTATCTTCCTGAGAATCCCACCATCATCCCCATTGACCTCCCGACCTCTTTCTTCCCAGAAGGAAAAAACAGCAAAAACTGGGAAATAAGAATACATGTCCAAACTGTTTTTTCCTTCTGGGTTTCCACCTCCAGGGCCCTTGTCTGCCTCTGAGCCCCCACCAACCACCCTCACTCTATCAGCTTCTTCTGTCCCTTCTCACACTTACCATTCCCTCCTACCACACCCACCCTGAATTTGTTCCCTAGGAGGCAGTCATTGACTCCACAGGCCACTCTCTTGCATGTTCACCTTGACATCAACCCACCCCGCCCCGCTTACTCCCTCCTCCACCCTTACTCCGTCATTCACCCTTACTCCGCACCCCCCCTACCCCACATACACCTTCCCTTCTCCAAACTCCTTCATCCCCCCCCGACCCCGGACACCTACCCCAGTTCCAACTCCCTCCCTTACATCTTCCTCCCCCCTTGCACCTACCTCTGCACTTACTGCATTTTCCCCCGTTACACCCTTCACCCCTATTCTCCTCCCACCCTCATGCCCCCCCCACTCCCACCACCGGACAGCTTAGTCCCCCTCCTCCCCATCTCACATCTCCCCGACACCTTTGTCCACACCCATCCCAACCTCACCACCCCAGTACACCTTCCTTACCCAGTTACACCTAGAGCTTCCAACCCACCCCTTCCATCAATCATCCATAGCAGCCCATGGCCAAGACCATGATGTTCCCAAGCAGAACTGAAGCATTAACGGAGACCTCCCTCCTTCTGAGAGCTGCTTTGCGACAGAGCCATGTGCATGAGAATCCACTCAGTGTGCAACCCACATGTTCCTCCAGGGTCTGGTGGCTGTAGAGCTCCAGCATCTTCTTCTCCTCGAATGTCCGCAATCTGAGCAAGGCCCTAACAGTAAATCCTGACTTCTGTACATCACACTTGTCCAGACGGGCTCTGCGCTGTGTGTCTTCCTGCTGGAATAATGGTAAATCAGGCATCGGATACCACTCTGGTTGGGCCTTACTTTGCAACCCATCACCGGGATGCAAACTGAGTTCAAGCCGGCCTCCAGCAGAATTCGTGTTCCATCATGGCGGCCAACATCGAATGATCCTACTGTCCTTTCACGTTGGCACGAGACTGCTTTCTGCCCCTCATGCCAAATTGCCCCCTCCCCCGCCATGACACCTGCCACCAATGGGACCAGACCATTCCACCCATTACACCAGTGCTATTTAAAGAGCCAGTCAACAAAATTCAAGTGAGATGTTTTTGACTTTCTTTTTCTTTGGATGAGCTTATGGAAGTACTGTGCTGTGTTTTGCTTATTGTCAACTGGCGTTTACACTCAGGGAGGAAACAGGATTACCTGATCCAGTTATGGTAGTGGCATTGTCTCTTAGTCTGCAACATGATCTGGAATGGAGCATACAGAGAGCGCTTCCACTGAGACAGCCCTTCTGACCAACATTCCTCTACCATTCTACATTGTCACATCCATCTCATACAGCCCATTACAGCACCCCCTTGGCTGGTGAACAACTTGTTTAAGTGAGGTGTCATCTGTGAATGTTATGCATGAGTCCTGAGTGATACTGAGTGCTGATGGGAGAAGGGTGGGGGTGCAGTGCATTGGGCAGAGTGGCAGGCTTGATGGATATGATCTGTGATGTGGAGATGCATTTGCTTACCTTGGCCATGTGTGTAGAGGGTTTACTAAGCATCTTCACACACTGCTGCCAGATCCATAGGGCCAGATTCTGGACTTTGACCTCCCAGTCTACCTGCTTTCACTCCTTTTTTGAGGAAATACCTTGACAGCCTCCTAGCACTCCATGGAAATATGACCTCTCTCTTTCTAACCACCTCTATCATTAGTGCAACTTGTTATGATATGGCAGATGGTAATTGCCAGGCTGGCCAAATCCCAAAGGGGAGCTTGGTCAAGCTATCACAGCAATTTTGCAAAGAGTCCGCCACCAGCTTTGGAGATTTTAATGATTAAATTAAAACATTTATTTACAAAAGAAATGAAGAAGTTAAACACACAAGATTACAGTTATACTTAAACTTATTACAATTCCCAAAAGATTTCTAAGCTAGACTTCCAACTACACACCTTTTTCAGGCAACAGTCTGAATTGATACTTAATCTATAAAACATCCCGCATTATTACCACAAGCATCCATTGTTGCTAAAAGGGAGCTGTTTCACAGCATCTCTCTCCTTGTCACTCAACAATGGAACGCCAAGGCTTTTAACAAAACCTTGCACTCTGGACCAAACCAGCACCTCTCTTGGGTGGCTAGAGGCTGCTTTCTCATAGGTCTATTTCACACAGCCTACTTCTCAAGATCTCACATGGCCACTCCCCATAGAGCTTTCCATCTTTCTTTAAATACATTTTCTTCCTTTTGATCTGTAAAACCCATTATTTCACCCTTGCTTTGGAAGTCACTTTTTCCAGAATATAGAAATCTTTGTCCTTATAGCCAGCACTTTTGGGAAAAATAAACCTAATAACTTTGCCTATTTATCTTGCTAGTTGTAGAACATCTTATCATCCCCTTTGAAAACCAAACGAGCCATCAACTTATCTACAATATGCAAATTCCATTCACACTGTATCCGCTGAGACTTCATCTTAGTTCACCCATCTCCATTTCAAAATGTCTGTTTTACATTTATTCCCTTTGCTGATTTAAACCTTGCAGTCTCACCGTCTTTAGTTCAATTAAATTAGTCGCACACACATATACATGTGTGCACACACACATGCACACACAGATGCACACGTACACAAATACAAGCCTGCTTCTGTATCCCACAGTTGTATTAGGAAAAGAAATGAAACGTTCTTTACACACTAAGAAGCGGCAGTTGATCTTGGAGCACTTTTCCTGGGCTGGTTCTCCATGTAGGATGAGAGGAGGACAGTGTCCATGATAAAAATATGCTCCCTGTTATTCTTGCTGTGATTTCACTACCAGCATTATAGCTTCTGAGTTTTTTGAGAGTTTAGGCTTATTAATGCCTGGGAGAATTTTAAGATCAAATTCATTTCAATAGCAGCATTTTTAGTATTTCCCACTCTGTGGTGCTCTTGATTCAGAGTTAGAACGTCCCAAAGTCCACTTCAGAGTTTGGAGCACGTAATCCACGTTGACTCTTCAGTGCAATAGTGAGAGGGGACTAATCAAAAGTGGCTTGCAGCCTAAACAAGCATAAAACAATGATACGTAGAGAACTCGGCAATGTTGGCAGCATTGAATGAAGATTTCAAATGCAGCTAAAATACAAGACTTTGTACCTGTGCCTAAAGCTTTTGCTACATGAAGCAACATCTCTGTAATATTTGTTCACCAAGTGTGACATAAATATAAGCAGGCTGGTGTGGATTTTCTCTTGTCGGTGGAGTAACAGCCAACGGGACCTCTGTCCATTGTTTTGACCTCACCATGATCCCAACCCACTTTCCTGAGCTGAGGTTTAACAGGGATGCGTGGCAGACTCCGAGTGGGATCTTCACCAACAAGAGAATGCCCGTCAATGCCAATGTGGAGATTTGTGGTGGTGCTGTAGCGAGACTGATGTTTTCATACAAGGTTTTGTAGCAATATGAAATCTGGCAGCCATGGCTTTGTAATAATAATTGAGTTTTCAATTACAATTATGGGGTATGATGGCTTTAATTGTATGACATGAATACATTTCCCTGCTAAAGCAAATGCAAATTCAGGGTCTTATTGAAATGAGCACTCATCTGTTGATAAAAATACACTAGAAATAAAAGAATAGACACAAACAGCAGTGAAGGTTAAGAGAATTTAAGATTAAACAGTTGTTTGAGGACACACTAAACAACATCAGGGAGGGGGAGAGACACCTGAACACTTTGGCCGGGATTTTCTGGCCCCGTTCCTGGTGGGACCCGATGCGGGTGAGATGTCCATTGACTTGTGGCGGGACTGGAAGATCCCGGCAGCGGGCAAGTGCGTAAAATCCTGTCCTTTGTACCAGAAGGCTGTCATACCCCTTAGAATAGAGTCCTTTGCTCTGGTCATCAGTGAGAAACAGGATGATGTGATCGTGAGTGAGGCAGGTAAACGGACCGAGCAGACGGTAGCGGCAGAGGCTCAGCCTTTGCAATTTTCAAACAGCTTTGAGGTGTTTGCAACTTGTGTGGCTGAAAGTGAGGTCTGCAGGATGGTTGAGCAGATTGACCATGGCACCATGGTACATGGTTCAAGCAGAGGGAGCAAACAGAAATGTAGTGGTAGTAGGGGACAGTATAGTGAGGGGGATTGACTGTTCTCTGCAGCAAAGGGCGAGAGTCCAGATGGCTGTGTTGCCTGCCTGGTGTTGAGTTTGGGATAACTACTCAGGGCAGTAGAGGAACTTGCAGTGGCAGGTGGAGGATCCAGTCATCTTGGTCCATGCAGGTACCAACAGCATAGACAGGACAAGGAAAGAGGTTCTGCATAGTCAGTAGGAGAAGCTGGGTACTAAATTAAGAAGCAGAACCTCAAAGGTAATAACTTCTGAATTATTACCTGGTCCACATGCAAATTATCATAGGGCAAATAAGATTAGAGAAATCAATGTGTGGCTCAAAGACTGGTGTGGGAGAAATGGGGTCCAATTCTATACCTTTGGGACAGTCTATACCTGAGCCGTCCTGGTACCAGTGTTCTAGTGAGCTGCATAATTAAGGAAGTAAACAGGGTTTCAAACTAAATAGTTGGGGCAAGGGATCAAATTTGGGAATATGTGAGGTGGGATTTTCCGACCTGCCCACCGTTGGAATTATCCGGTTCTGCCAAAAGTCCATGGGCTTTTGGCTGGGACACCAAATCTCCCACAGTGGTGCCCACCACAACAGGGCTGGAAAATCCCAGACATGAAAAATCAAAGAATGGAAACAAGGCAAGAGAGAAAGGTATAATTATGGGAAATGATAAACAAACCATGACAGGAAGGGACAGAAAGTATAAATCTAAGAGTAAATCAACAGATAAGGCTAGTGGTTACAAAAATAATAAAAGCACAAAACTAAAGGCTCTGTATCTGAAAGCACATGGCATTTGAAACAAAACAGATGAACTGATAGCGCAAATAGAAATAAAAATGTACGATCTGATAGCCATTACAGAGACATAGCTGCAGCATGACAGAGGTTTGGACTGAATATTGAAGAGTACATGATATTTTTGAAGGACAGGAAGCTAGGAAAAGGTGGAGGGTGGTTTTGCTAATTAATGATGGCATTAGCACAACAGAGAGGGATGACCTAAGTTCAGGAAACCAGGATGCAGAAGCAATTTGAGTAGAGATGAGAAATGATAAAGGATAGGAGTCACTTGTCGGGGTTGTGTACAGGCCCTCTAACAGTAACTACATGGAAGGATGCGGTATAAATGAAAAAATAATAGGAGCTTGTCAGAAAGGTATATCAATAATCATGCGGGATTTTAACCTACATATAGACTGGAAAAATCAAATCGGCAAAGGTAGCCTAGATGAGAAATTATAGAATGTTTTCAGGATAGTTTCTTAGACAGTACATTCTGGAGCCAACCAGAGAGCAGGTATTGTGACCTGGTGTAGACCTGGTATTTATAATGAAGGTGCCCCTAGGTGGCAGCGATCATAATATGATTAAATCCTACATTCTGTTTGAGGGAGAGAAGAGTTTAAGATTAGTATTTTAAACTTAAATAAGGGTAATTATGAGGGCATGAAAGCAGAGCTAGCTAAAGAGGACTGGCTAATTGGGTTAAGGGATAGGTCAATAGAGATACAGTGGCAGGCATTTAAGGGGATATTTCAGAATACACAGAATAGATACATTCCAACTAGAAAGAAACATTCCAAGGGGAGGATCCACCATCTGTGGGTAACTTAAGATAAAGGTAGTTTCAAAGAAAAAGCATCTAATTGCGTAAAGATTGGTGGTAGGTCTGAAGGCTGGGCAGAATGTAAAAACGGCAAAGAATGACTAAAAGATTATGAAGGAGGGAAAATTTAGAGAAAGCTAGCTAGAAATATAAAGACAGATAACGAGAGTTATTTCAACATTTTAAAAAAGAAAAGAGTTAACAAAGTGAACGTTGGTCCGATAGAAAGTGAGTCTGGGAAATTAATATTGGAAAATAATGAGATGGCAGATGAAGTGAACAGGTATTTTACATTAGTCTTCACTACAGAGGACACAAGTAACATCCCCGAAATAGCTGTTAATCAGGAAATGGATGGAAAGGAGGAACCTGTAAGGAGCATATCTTATTATTTCTGCTGGACTGTTGTAAAGAACATATCTTCTTATTTTTTGTTGGACTGTGATTAAAATTACAATGGCTATAGTTGAGACACTGGGACAGGATGAGATATATATACAACGTTGCAGTCCTGGAACAGAGTGTGCCATGAAGGACAGGATGGTGTCGGAAATGAGTTCTGGACCAAGGGAGCTATCTGGCAACAATGGTTTAATTGGCTCCTGACCAGGTGACCAGGTTTTGTGTGAGAGCAGTGCAGCAGAATAGCTCCTAGTCTGAAATGAAGAAGACCTAAAACATCTTTCTTGTGGTGTGTGGAAGATTCCAGTAATTCCGCAATAATAACTAGCTGGCTTTTTCTCCTCATATCTTCAATACCTGCTCTCTCTCTGAAAACCCTTGTCAAGAGGCATAGGGGAAAATCATTGTTAGAGACATTGAAAGGCAAGTGCTCAACAAGTGAGCTAAAGGCTGAAAGTGCTGGAAGACCACCTCGTGTCATCAACAAAGAACTGAAAGGAATTTGGAAGGCGTTGATCAAAATCAATCCATCGAACCCCATACTCCAGAACTGGTGCTATTGAACTGTTTTATCCCACCCTTAAAATCTACGTTTTTGTGTGTCTTATGTGCCTTGTACGTGTGTGTATAAGGATTTCAGAAGGGGTAGAGTTTAGGTTATAGAGTTAGAAACGAGCAGTTCACGTGTCTTTCTTTTGCCATTGGTTAATGACAGTTTGTTCAATAAACAGTTATTTACTTATTAAGTTTATAAAACTGGAGCTCGTATTCTATTAACCTAAATTAAACGGTTAGGTAGAATTGGGACAATCTGGTGGCTTGGTCAAACTTTTCATATTTGTTGTGACTCGGGAAACAGTGGGGCTTGATATTACAGTGCACTATCCCCAGTGAGTTGTGACAAATTCAATGGAATTACCATCACCAGGGAAGCCGTATGAGCAAATTGTTGGAGCTGCGGGCTGACAAGTCCCAGTTTATCAGTAAAATAATGGAAGGGGTTATCAAAAGTGCTATCAAGCAACACTTTCTTAGCAATAACCTGCTTACTGACGCCCAGTTTGGTTTCTGCCAGGGCGACTCAGCTCCTGGCCCCATGACAACCTTGGTTCAAACATGGACAAAAGAGCTGAACTTCTGAAGTGAAGTCAGAGTGACTGCCCTTGACATCAAGCATTTGACCGAGTGTGGCATCAAGGAGCCCTAGCAAAACTGGAGTCAATAGGAATCAGGGGGAAAACTCTCCACTAGTTGGAGTCATACCTAGCACAAAGGAAGATGATTGTGGTTGTTGGAGGTCAGTCATCTCAGCTCCAGGATATCAATACAGGAGTTCCTCAGGGTAGTGTTCTCGGCCCAACCGTCTTCAGCTGCTTCATGAACCTTCCTTCCATTATGAGGCCAGAAATGGGGATGTTTGCTGATGATTGCACGAGTTCAGCATCATTCATGACTCTTCAGATACTGCAGCAGTTCATGTCCAAATGCAGCAAGACCTGGAGAATATCCAGGCTTGGTCTGACAAGTGGTAAGCAACATTTGCACCACACAAGTGTCAGGCAATGACCATCTCTAACAAAAGAGAATCCAACCATCACTTTTTGATGTCCAATGGCATTACCATCACTCAATCCTCCACTATCAACATCCTGGGGATTACCATTGACCGGAAACTGAACTGGGCTAGCCATATAAATACTGTGGCTACAAAAGCAGGTCAGAGGCTAGGAATAGTGCAATGACTAACCCACCTCCTGACTCCCCAAAGCCTGTCCACCGTCTACAAGGCACAAGTCAGTAGTGTGCTGGAATACTCCCCACTTGCTTGGATGAGTGCAGCTCCCACAACACTCAAGAAGCTTGACACCATCCAGGGCAGAGCAGCCTGCTTGATTGGCACCACATCCACAAGCATTCATTCCCTCCACTTCCAGTGCACAGTAGCTGCAATGTGAACCATCTACAAAGTGCACTTCAGGAATTCACCAAGGGTCCTTCGATGGCACCTTCCAAACCCACGACCACTACCATCTAGAAGGACAAGCGCAGCAGATAGATGGGGACACCACCACCTAGAAGGTCCCCACCAAGCCACTCACCAGCCTGACTTGGAAATATATCGTCATTCCTTCACTATCACTAGGTCAAAATCCTGGAACTCCCTTCCTAGCAACACTGTGGGTGTACCTACACCACATGGACTGCAGCACCTCAAGGAGGCAACTCACCACCACCTTCTCAAGGGCAACTAGGGATGGGCAATATATACTGGCCCAGCCAGCGAAGCCCACATCCCATGAATGAAAAAAGAATTTTTAAAAAACCTGGTGAATTTCACCTTAGGGTCTTAAAATCTGAAGAAGAGTCATACAGACTTGAAACTTTAACTCTGTTTTTCTCTCCAAAGAAGCTGTTAGATCTGCAGAGATTTTCCAGCATTTTCTGTTTTTGTTTCAGATTTCCAGCATCCGCAGTATTTTGCTTTTATCTTAAAATTAGTGGCTAGTGAAATAGTTGATGTGTTGGTTTTAATTTTCCAAACTCCCCTAGATCTGGGGAAGGTTCCATTAGATTGGAAAATAGCAAATGCAACTCCTTTATTCAAAAAGGGAAGGAGGCAGGAATCAGGAAACTACGGGCCAGTTAGCTTAACATCTGCCATAGAGAAAATGTTGGGACATATCAGTAAAAACTTTATAGCAGGACACTTCGAAAAATTCAGGCAGAGTCAACATGGTTTTGTGAAAGGGAAATCATTGTTAATGAATTTAGTGGTGTCCTATGAAGAAGTAACTTGGATGAAGGGGAGCCAGTGGATGTACTGTATTTAAATTTCCAGAAGGCATTTGATAAAGTGCCACATCAAAGATTATTGTGGAAAGTAAAAGCTCATAGTGTAAGGGGATAGTGACATGGATAGAAGATTGGCTCATTAACAGGAAATAGAAAGTAGGCATAAATGGGTCATTTTCTGGTTGGCAAGATGTAATGAGTGGTGTATCACAGGGGTCAGTATGTATTTGTATAAATTTGTATAAATGGCTTGGATGAAGGGACTGAAGGTATGGTTGCTAAATTTGCTGATGACACAAAGATAGGTAGGAAAGTAAGTTGTGAAGAGGACAAAAGGAGGCTACAAAGGGATATAGATTGGTTAAGTGAGTGAGTAAAGACCTGGCAAATGGAGTATAATGTGGGAAAATGTGAAATTGTCCATTTTGGCAGGAATAAAAAAGAAACATATTATCTAAATGGTGAGGGATTGTAGAGCTCTGAGATGCAGAAGGATTTCAGTATCCTAGTGCATGAATCACAAAAGGTTAGTATGTAGGTGCAGCAAGTAATTAGGAAAACTAATAGAATGTTACTGTTTATTGCAAGGGGAATTGAATACAAAAGTAGGGAGGTTATGCTTCATTTATACAGGGCATTGGTGAAACCACATCAGGAGTATTAGTATGCAGTATTAGTCCCTTTATTAAAGGAAGGATGTAAATGCGTTGGAAGCAGTTCAGAGAAGGTTTACTAGATTAATACCAAGAATGAATGGGTTGTCTTATGAGAAAAATTGGACAGGTTAGGCTTCTATCCACTGGGCTTTAGAAGAGTAAGAAGTGAGTTTACTGAAACATGTAAGACCCTGAGGGGTGGATGTGGAAAGGATGTTTACTCTTAGGAGAGAATCTAGAACTAGGGGCCATTGTTTAAAATTTTGGGGTCGCCCAGTTAAGACAGAGATGAGGGGAAACTTTTTTCTCTCAGAGGTTAGTGAGTCTTTGGAACTCTCTTCCTCAAAAGGCAGTGGAAGCAGAGCCTTTGAATATTTTTAAGGACATGTGCAGTTGAGGTTACAATCAGGTCAGCCATGATCTTATTGAATGACAGAGCAGGCTTGAGGGACCAAGTGGCTTACTCCTGCTCCTAATTCATATGTTTGTATAGAGTCAGGAGTGCTATCAAAGGGGGGCTCGGGAGGTTAGGGCTTCAGCCAGAGTGGGGAGGAAAAAGGAGGGGTCCTGGAGATTACGATTGGGAGGTCGGTGATGGAAATCTTGGGACTGGGAGTGACAGTGATTATTGTAAGCACTTACCTTCTTTTAGGTACGTGTTGATAAGTGTTCATTTTCCCAGAGGCAATCAACACTGGCCCTCGCTGCTTCAGGCAAGTCAAAGTTAGAACGAGGAATAGAAGCAGGCATTAGGCCCTTTATTTGCATATGTCAATGGATGATTGCCTGGTTCAGTCTTGAATAAGTTACATCCCTTTTTTTGTCCTTCACCAAAACGGTGTCTGGTAGGATTCACAATTGTCATTTTACACATTAGATGCTAGTTTGCTCCTAATGTAAATAGCTACCGAATCCAATTTTGGTCTTGCAGAGTCTGCACCAGGAAGCATAAATTTGATTATTTAATTCATTGTAAAAATCATATGCTGAAAGTGAAATAAAGAGAGGGAAAGACAGATAGGATTAAGCAAGAGAGATAAATGACAGGCAGAATGCAGAAAAAGATAAAGGCCAGAGTTTTATGTGGCCTGTGTGGGCACACGGCTGTCCTGACTCAGCACAAAATGGCGTTAGGAGGGCTTCCCGATGTCGTTGCACCACCACACATTATTTCAGTTGGTGGGCGGGTGCGAATATCGGAAGCATGCCTACTGGCAATTAAAGGGCTAAATAAGTCCAATCATTCTGGATTTTGGAGAGCCATGCACTTTTATGCTTAGCGCAGGGGCCAATTGGGACATCGGACTTCACGTTTTTTCAACTTTCTGAATCCAGGGCAGAACATAAGGGCCAGTGGAACGGAGAGATGACGAGGTAGGAATTTCAAATTGAGGTTTGACTGTGTGCATTATAGTTCATTTATTGAAACATTCTGCTCATTTACATAACTTTAAGAGGTTTAAATCTTTGTAGAGGCTTTCTGCAGACAGACCCCTTCAAACTTTAAGTCAAACCTCTGCAAGCATAATGTTTGAGTTGGGTATTGTGTACGATGCTGGGGAGAGGGAAAGAAGGGAGAGGATGCCCGTTGGCCACAGACAGCGTAACAGAGTCTGCCCTCATGACCAAGAGGCACAACCTGAAGGTCAGCAGGCTTTGCAAGGGAGAAGAGGCAGGAGAAGACACCAATACCTAGCTGGAAGGGGATACAGGCTGAGATGCAGCTACCTCAACATGACAGAGGTACAGTGCCAAAGAAGGCTCTGCCTTTCAAGAGAAACAGTCACCTCAATGTGTGACATAGTTGGACCCAAGATAGCCTCAAACTGTGTAGGTGGCCAACCAATGCCAGTGGCTCTGAAGGTCACAGTTGTCATAAATCTTTATGCCTTAGGTTTGTTCCAGGGGTCTGTGGGAGATCTTTGCGGATCTGCAGTGCACAACTGCAACAAGCTGGTGACAGATGCACTGCTCCAAAGGGTAAACACCTTCATTCAGTGCAAGACAGACGAGGCCAGTCAGGCAGAGCGAGCCAGAGGTACCACAGCTATAGCAGGGTTACCTAGGTAGCTGTCACACATCACTATTAAAATGTGACATTATGTCAAATGGCCTTATTTTGTTTATGTCATAGTTAGGGGGGAGGCCAGCAACTCTGTGTAAGACATTGATAGGGCTGCAAAGAGCCAGGGGCTTTGTGAATAGAAAGGGGTTCCACTCTCTGAACGTCCGGATAGTGTGTGTTCACCAGCACGAGATCCTGAAGGTTTGTGGCAGGTATCCTGGAAGCTGCCATGATGTATATATCTTATGTCACTCCCAGGTGCCAAGACTGTTCATAGCCCTAGCATGGCTGGATGGCTGGCTTCTGGGAATCAAAGGATATCTGCTCAAAAGGTGGCTGATAACATCGCCTGTGGAGGAGAGGTATAACCAGAGCCATACCTCCATGAGGGTCACTGTTGAGAGGACTAAAGGCCTACTCAATATGAGGTTTCACAGTCTGGACTGCTCAGGAGGATCTCTGCAACATCCTCCGGAATGCGTTTCCCTTACAGTGATTGTCTGCTGTGCCCTTCACAATCTGGTTCTCCCACGGGGGAAACGGATAGGAGGTGAAGACAGTGACGTCCTTCCAGAAATCACTGAGGATGAATCCAGTGCTGAATCTGAGGAGGAGCCTGCTCAGCCCCAGGTCATGAAGATCCAGCAATGAGGATGATAATGGGAGCCAGGGAGACCAGGGAAGCCTCTATTCAGAGGAGTTTCCAGTCGGAGTCCAAAGTCAGGACTCCAAATCTTTGCAAACAGACCTTACTGCTCGGGGCTGATGGGACCCTCCTGGTACCATCTTCTCCTGTCCATCCCTCTGAAATACACTTTGCAGCCCTATCAATGTCTTACACAGAGTTGCTGGCCTCCTCCCTAACTATGATATAAACAAAATAAGGCCATTTGACATAATGTCACATTTTAATAGTGATGTGTGACAGCTACCCACAACATTACACAAGTGGCAATGAGAATTGATTCAACCGTGAAAGCCCTTCTGTGATGATAGTGACTTAAATTTCCGCTTTCGAGTGCTGCTTCTTGGTGCTTCCCCCTTGCTGGCAGCTGCACTGGGGGCAGGCAGCTGACTTCAATGTTCGCTGCGCCTTGATGACTTTGGCCTGTGTGGGTCCTGACTGGGTGGGAGAGTCCAGTGCTATAGCTGGGCACTCCTCATTCGTCGAGGTCTCCTCAGATGCAATGGTCACAAGCAAAGGGGAGGAGGAGCTGTTGCCATCATCAGGACCATCCTAAAGGAGCCCCTGGATGCATAGATCTGCAAGTCATCCACCAACATGAGGTGTGATCCTCCCTGGTCACCAGAGATGGATGAGCAGCTAGCAGAGTCACTAGGTGCCTCACACATCTCTCACACATACTGCCAGTGTGTGGGCTTGCAGGTCTGAACGCAACCCCAGAACACCCTGATTGAGTTCCTGGAGCTGGCGCTCCTTGAAAGTCATACTCTCTCTAAGGAGGATATTGTGCATTCAGAGCTGTGGGTCGACACAGTGCTCATACTCCGCATGCGCTCTTCCATTACATGGACCAAGACACACAGGCCCTCAGGAATTTCCGCCAGAATTCCACGTGCTTGATCTCGCTGGACATCCTGAATTTGCCAACTAATAGGCGACTCCAGAGGCTTATCATCTGCCTCGGGCTCAGCATTGTCCTGGTCTCCAGCAATCATCCAATTGTTGGCACCCTGGGGATTCTCTGCCTCTGCCAACTCCTTATGTGAGCGTGCTGAGCCTTCTCCATGATGCACTATCTATTCCAGAACACTCAATCCCACCGACATGCCCGTATTTGAGGTGGTACATGTTGCAGAGAGAGGATGTGACATGGATGCATATGGCTGAACACCATCCTCCGATGTCAAGAGAGGGTCTTCTGGGTCATTCTGCGGTCTGGATGATGTTCCACCTGAGAAAGGGAAAATATATTCAAGTCTCCATCAGCATTTATGAATCAGAGTACATGCATTCTAGCAGCTTCTCAGATTTGAGATCTTGGTAAGCAACGACTTCTGAATGGATGGGTATAAATGATTAGTGGATTTCACCTGTCAGTCTTACAATCACTGCCCTACATCTCTCATACCCTCCCCCAATTTCTTCCTTGACCACTGGACTCATACCGTCCTCCGAAACCCCTGCCTCTCCATGACCAGTGGATCTCACTCCACATTCACATGCCATCTCCAGGATCTGCTCCGCCACCAGAGATACCACTGCCAGACTAGGGACTCTACCACCAATGTGTCTTCACTTGAAGGCATTGTGCCTCTTCTTCTCCTGTAAGGACAATAGTGCTTTCATGACCCCCTCTACAGGCCTGAACGTTCCATCCTCCTCCCCGAAGTCACAGGTTTAGAAGCCCATCACATTGCAGGACTTTCCCCTTCCATACGTGCCTGTTATCCTGTATACTCACATGCAATCTTTAAGGGCACAGGAAGATGTGCCAACTTAAGCCTGGGCTTTACACCCAGGAACCCCAACAAGTGCAGGCCCACACACACATGTCTCTCCATGGCTACATGGAGACTCAATACTCACCCTCGCAGAGCACAAATGGTCATTGACCCTCTTCCTACACTGCATCCAGGTCCTTCAGACTACACAACGGCCGCTGACGAGAGGTGCCACCTCTGACCAAGCCTCCTTCATAAGGTGTGGAGGCCTCATCTTGTCATCTTGCAGCAGCAATTTCTCCCGTCAATCACTGTTAACCTCCAATAGAGCCTGTAGTCAGTCGTCAGAAAAGCAGTGTTGGGGGGTGGGTCAATTGGCTGCAGCCATTTCCACATATTGGACATGGTTTGCGGGCCCTGAAGACATTGCTAATGTCCAGGGCACACTTTCCTGCTCACTTTCTCAGCACAGTTGTCTGCCCCTTTAAAGATGACAATGCTCTCTGTCACAATTCCTCCACACATAGCAGCCTTTAGGGAGCTGCTTTTAAATCCCCTTCCATAGCTGCAATCATTCTGGTGCCTGCCCTCTTCCCACCTCCACCCTAACTCCCCTCATTCTGGCAGTGCTGGGCCTCTCAGTGCGAGTTTCACTCTGGCTGGCTGTTAATTGGCCAGCCAGCGTGTAATCGCTCTCAGGAGCTGATTGCGGGTGGGAGCGGAATTCACACCACTTCCAGTCCCGCTGATCATGCTCTGCCTGGTGAGCTGAAAATTCAGGACAAAAGTAATTTTTTAAAATGTTTTTAAAACCTCCAACAGTAACAAAATCCGGAAGGTATTAGACATTGCACTTGTAAAATTAAACTTTCAGGTCCAAGAAGGCTTGTTTGGCAGTAATTAATACTTATCACACTATTAAAAATTCACTTAAACTTGAATACATTAGAACAAATCAAGACTATAACTGGATTTCCTTGGATTGTAGATGTTATTAACTGCACATGTTGAACCATGTGAACATTCATCAGATTATGTTAGGTTAATACTGGTAGTTCCGATGCCCAGAATATTATTATGCATGTTTTCCCCAACTTACAAGGATTCTCTTGCAACTCATTCTTTCTACATCAATCCTCTGTCCACAAGAGGCTTGACAGAGATTTGAATGTCTATAGCTTGCTGATGTGCAAGTAGATACATTTTTTTGTTCAACTATGTAGCCTTGTATTTTTGGATTTAACGTCTAGAGTAGTTTGGCTAAGCACTCTTACTAATCTTCTTTCTGTGGGGAACAATGGCCACAGCCAGAAGGAATGGTTTATGATTACCATTCTAAATCCTCACATGCTGCAACAGCACACTGTAAGCCAAGCATACTGTTCAACTGGAGGGTGTTAGGAATGCTAATAGATTTCAGGCATCTTGATCATTTTGAAGTGTGCTATAATACTGCAATTGGACGCTCCAATTTGGATTGCTGTGATCTGCACAACATTGCCACCTGGTGTGAGCTTATGGTACACTACATTAGGACATGTGTTTTCATATAGATGAATGCTGAACAGCATCAAAAATCTGATAGGGACCAATATCTAAAAGAGCCAGTATGCTAAGGGGTGAAGAGCTAGTATTTTAAGGGATGCCCTTTCATTTAACTGTCAGAGAGAAAAGAGAAATTACATATTTACCATTCAGGTCAGATTCTTTTTCCACCTTTCCTTATGGCCTCAATTAATTTGATGCTTGCGAGCGACATGACACAATCTCAGTCCATTATCATGATCATATTTATGATTACAGGTGATTCAATATTTAATCTGAAGCGATGTGTTATATATCTGCCACCTAAGCCTCTATTGCCTTCTTAGTATTCAGTTACCTCACATCTCTCTCATGCCTCCTTGTTTCTTCTGTACAGTATTGCTTTCCTTAATTTCACATTTCCCTTCATCTAATCTTATTCCAATGCATCTCACTTAATGGTCATCCCTAAAGTAATATTGTGAAGCCTACCTTTTCTAGAAGCTCATTCCTTTCAAACCTGTAACGTATTCAAAAACCTACCATTTTCTCTTTAACCGTTTGATAAACTGGTTTACTTTTCAACATATCTTTTGCCATCATGTGAGGAGGGTAATGGGTAGTTATGGGTGGAGCCTGAAAGCAATTTTTGTTTCTTTTGAGTTTCTTTTAATTTGTTCATGGGATGTGAGCACTGCTGGCAAGGCCAGCATTTATTACCCATCCCTAATTGCCCTTGAGAATGTGATGGTGACCTAACTTCTTAGATCACTGCACTCTGTTTGTTGAAGGTACTCCCACAATCAGTGAAGTCACTGATGATCAAAATTTAATCACAATGCTTAATGGGATGTTATCCTTTATCACAAGAGGGTTGGACTATAAAGGAAAAGAAGTTATATTTTACTTGTATAGGCTCTTATTCAGACTTCATCTGGAGCACTGTATTTAGTTTTGAGCATCAAATGCCGGGAAAGAAATATCACAGCAAAGAGGTTAAGCAATAGTGACACTAGTAAAAGCACACCTAATGCACAAAAAACAACTTTTTTAATGAGCACTAGACTTAAAACATTCTACAGATAGCATAATTCTATAAACAAACAGCAGGCAAAATCCAAGCTGATGTTAGACCCCACATCCACATTCTGGGAATTACCATTGATCAGAAACTTAACTGGACCAGGCATATAATTACAATGGCTATAAACGCACGTTAGACACTGGATATTCTGTATTGTGTAACTTAACTCCTGACTCTCCAAAGCGTGCCCGCGAACTACAAGATGCAACTCAGGAGTGTGATAAAATCTACCCACTTGTAATTATTGTGCTTATGAATTATTCAATCATCAAGGCAGAAAGTGTCTCCCTTCCTCTTTGTGTTTCCCCTTCTCCACTTCCTCCTCTTCAATATCTGCCCCTTCCTTGTGTTCCTGCCTCTCCTGCCCCTGCCTGATAGGAGATGGCAAGAACTGTTCCTTCATAATGGTGAGGTTGGGCAGCATGCTCACTAAGCTGAGTACTGCAGGGCTCCTCCAAAGCACCCCAGGCAGCAGAAGCATTGCTTGAGGCTGCCGATGGTGAGCTCTGTAATGGATTTCATTTTAGGTCTACTGTGCTCTTGTGCATGGGCTTCAGATCAGAGTCATGTTGTAAGCGGATAGACCAACAGAGGACAACTAAGAAAGAAATAAGGAGGGAGAAGATTAAATATGAGGGTAAACTAGCCAGTAAAATAAAAGAAGATTGCAAGAGTTTTTTTAGATATATAAAGGGTAAGAAAGAGGCAAAAGTGGAGATTGGGCCGCTGGAAAATGACACTGGAGAAGTAGTATGGGGAACAAAGAAATGGTGGAGGAACTGAATAGGTACTTTGCGTCAGTCTTCACAGTGGAAGACATGAGTGACATCCCCAAAGTTATGGCTGCAGCAACTGGCAAGTTTCGGTCATGACCTCTCCTGTGAAGCTAAGGCATCTCAAGCATTGGTCCTGGTTGATACTGAGGCAAAGTGATTGCTCCTTAAAGTCCTTTGGCGGATATGATTTCCTGCTGACGGCCCTCCTCCTCCTCCTCTTCTCTATTTCTACTCAATGTTGGCCTTTCTTCAGTCTCCCAGTTGTGCTCGATTCCAGGAGGAAGCCCTCAGCAGCCCATGTCCAGAAGCAACTTGCTTCAGCACAAGCTTTGACATCAACAAAACAATAAGTCAGCAAAAGCCAGACCACTCTGCCTAGATTGTTTAACCAAATATAGAAAAGCTTCAAAAATGTACACTAATGCATCAGAAGAAATAAGCAAGCAACAAACATGGAAGTCGTTCATGATCCCTTTAAGTAGTACTGAGGGGTTAGCTGGTGGGAGGTGGGTTGGAGCAGGGGATGTTTCTTCATGCCAATGAATGTGTGTTCAGTTGTGTAAAGTTGAGAGAAGGTGTAGGCTTGATCATGGAGTTTGAAAATGGCAATACTGGCATCAAATCAATGTAGCACACTGATTGACATCTTAACTTGCCTGTTCTGCATTCAATTGTTAAGTGGGTTCCTGCAAATCCTTTTACCACGAAGACTTTCAGCACTCTTCCTGCGCACATCTTGACACCCAACTTTTGAGTGTTAGGATGCTGCTTTAAGCCAAAAAAACAGGTATTGCAGCATCTAATTTCTCACCCTCACATTTATTATGTTGGAAAGCTGCTAGTCCTGGAATTTGGCAAGGGATCTAGCATACCTTCTCTTTCTGGATATGATCAATGCGGATAATGTATATAAGCAGACATTCGTGGTCACACAGGTTTTTCAAACAGAATGTTGCAAAGCACTCAGGCAGCAAAGGCTGTGAGAAAGTTGGAATTCAGAAAAAAATTATTCAAAAATGATTTTGTTTAAATCAAACCAGATGAACCTGTTGATACAGGGAAGCATTGCATGCCCATCATTTTGTGTTATTGCAAGAAGTACTTAGTGATTCTGGTCATAACTGTTGCGCTTTGTGAAGTAAAGAGCTCAAAGATTTATATCGCACTTCAGCTTACTGAATGTTTGCTTGGACTACCTACAGAAAAATTGATGAAAGGCATAAATATCTGATTCAGATCACAAGGGGATAATATTATTAGGCCCTCAGGTTATGCTAGCATCTAAGTAGATTTGGGTTGTGTGAATTCACTGTCATAAAATGTCCAGACAACTTATAGAAGTGACTGAAGGGACAAAAGTTGGAGAAGGATCTATAGCTGATCTGTATCTGTAACAATTGGTGGCAATTATTTGACTATTTACACTGATGGTGAGCTCAATTCAAAGCACAGGGTCTAAGGACTTGCAATATTAAAAAAAGGGCAAGGGCATCTAATTCTGCTATCATTCAGGTAGTCACATGAACAGTGATGAAGTCACTGCCTCACCAAAGCAATCAATCGCTATTGTGCAAAACAGACCCAGATATGAGGCGAGGCAATGGTGGAAAGCTTTGGGAACTAAAAACCCACAGTCACCTGTTCGTCCCAAACACATTACAATTGCCACATGTCACATCTCCAATTACTCGTACATTGTATCCAAAATATTATTCCTTTGTGCCTGTAGTTGGTCTTTCACAATAACATACATTGGCTTAATGAGTGATTGCTATTAGATAAGCCGGGAAATGGCTCGGAGCTGCTCCCACTATGGTAGTGTTATTTTGCTGGGAGTGCAGAAACAGAGGGTTGAATTTTCAATCTGGGTTCAGGAACTGGAAATGGGGGCTAGTTCTGGGTCTTGACCCCACAAGGGGTGTTTAGGCACAACCACTGGGCTTTTCAAAGCTGCAACCAATTAAAGGCCAGGGGGCTTGCTCGCTACCAGATCAAGGATGGCTGACATGCTCCCATAGCAGGCCAATGGGAAGCCCTCCAGTACAAACTGATCAGCAACCCCACTTGTCGAGGTGGGAATGGTTGATCTGAAGTTGGAGGGAGAGACGGAGAAGGCCAGGTGAGTTAATTTTATTTTTTTTAAATGCTACAGTTCTTGGTCATGATCTTAGAGTGTCAGCCCCACTAGGGAATGGCCATTGGCCACAGTAGTGGCCCGGCGGCCATTATAGGATTGGAGGTTTCTCGTGTGACTGTTTGCCATCCGCCATCTCACCCCATCACTTCCCACTCTGAGCCACCTTGTTGGGCTGGATATGGTCCAATTTGACATGGGTTGCCTATGTTGCTGACTGAAAATCCCAGGAATGTAGTAACTACAGAGAGAATTTTAGTTAGGAGGCTCAGGGAAAAGGATGTCAAGGCGATGCAGTGCAAAAGAGGACCTATGTGCTGAATCTAATGGTGGAGATGCTGTTTCTCGAGCCTGCATTGAGCTTCACTGGCACAGTGCAGCAGACAGAGGATGGAGGCATTTGTGTGAGAAATAGGAGCTGGAGTAGACCATATGGTCTGTCGAGCCTGCTCCACCTTCAATACAATCATGGCTGATCTTGAGCTTCTAGTCGGCTTTCCCGACTGCTCCCCATATTCCTTAATTTCCCGAGAGACCAAATATCTCTCTATCCTAGCTTTATATGTATTCAACAATGGAGCATCCACAACTCTCTGGGGGTAAAGAACTCCAATGATTCATAACCCTTTGAGTAAAGTAATTTCTCCTCAACCCAGTCCTAAAAGAAGGCCCCTTACCCTCAGGTTGTGCCCCCGTATTTAAAATTCCCTGGCCAGTGGAAACAATCTTTCAGCATCTACCTCATCAGGCCCCTTCAGAATCTTGAAAGCTTCAATGAGATGGCCTTTCATTCTCCTAAACTCCAGAGCATATGGACCAAATTTACTCAGCCTCTCTTCATAGGATAAACCCTTCATCTCATGGACCAATTTAGTGAATATTTGCTGTACCACCTCCAATATAAATATATGCTTTCTTAAATGTGCAGACCAAAACTGCACAAGTACTCCAGATGTGCTCTCACCAAAACCCTGTACAATTGTAGCAAAACTTCCTTATTCCTATACTCCAATCCCCTTGCAATAAAGGCCAACATGCCATTTACCTTCCTAATTGCTGTACCTACATGCTAACTTGCTGTGTTCCTTGTATGAGAACACCAAAGTCTCTTTGAACATCAACACTTAGAAGTTTCTCACCTTTTAAAAAAAAATTCTGCTTTTCTATTCTAACGACCAAAGTGAGTAACTTCACACTTTCTTACATTAAGCTCCATCTGCCATCTTATTGTCCACTCACTTATCCTGCCTATATCTCTATGCAACCTCTGTGTCCTCCCCACAGCTTACTTTTTCACCAGAGCACGGTGCAGAATTAAAATGGCAAGTGAATGGAAGCTCAGCATCATGCTTGTGGACTGAATGGAAGTGTTCATAAAGTGGTCACCCAATCTGTATTTTGTCTGAGCTTCCTGTGAATCAATCTGGAATTGAAAAAAACAAGTGTCGATAATGGTTCACTAATGTCCTTTAGGGAAGGGAATCTGCCATCCTTACCTGGTCTGGCCTACATGTGACTCCAGACCCACAGCAACGTGGTTGACTTTTCACTACCCTCTGAGATGGCCTAGCAAACCACTCAGTTATATAAAATGGCCACAGAAAAGTTGAAAAGGAACGAAACCAGACAAACCACCCAGCACTGACCTAGGCACCTGAAACCGGTAAGGCACCACCAGCCAGTGAGCCCTGCAATGTCCACAGGCTAGACAAGCAACAACCTGACATAGTAATAATCACTGAATCATACATTACAGCAATGTCCTAGACATCACCATTGCCATCCCTGGGTATGACCTGTCCATTGCCAGGACAGACCCACTTGAGGTGGTGGTACAGTGGTATACAGTCAAGAAGGAATGGCCCTGGGAGTCCGCAATATTGACTTCAGACCTCGTGAGGTCTCACGGTATCAGGCCAACCAATCTTCTGCTGATTATCACTTACTGTCTTCCAGCTGATGTATCAGTACTCCTCCATATTAAACACCGTTTGGAAGATGACTGAGGGTAGCAAGGGCACAGAATGTGGGTGGATGACATCACCAAAAGTGGCTCAGTAGCATCACTCCTGACCGAGCTGGCTGAGTCCTGAAGTACAGAGATAGACATCTATCTGTCACAGATTCATCTGCCTATGATAGTATTGAAGGAGAGGCTACAGCACAGTCCTTGTGAAGACAATGTCCTATCTTCATACTTCATACCATCTCCATTGAAGCATTTAAGATTCTGAGGGGCTTAACAGGGAAGATACTGAAAGGATGTTTCACCTCATAGGTGAATCTAGAACTAGCAGACACAGTTTTAAAATAAGGAGTCTCCCATTTAAGATGGATGAGGAGAAATTTCTTTCCTCAGAGGGTCATTAAAGTTTGAATTCTCTTCCCCTGTGAGCTGTGGAGGCTGGGTCTTTTTATATATTCACAGCTGAGTTAGACAGATTTTTCATTAACAAGCAAATCAAAGGTTATGGGGTCAGACAGGAAAGTGGAGTTAAAACCGCAATGAGATCAGCCATGATCTTACTGAGTAGTGGAGCAGGCTCGATGGGCCAAATGGGCTACATTTTCCCCTATTTCTGATGTTCCTTTGGCTCAGTCAGGGCTTGGCATATCCACAGAAACTGGCATCTCCAGTTAGGTGAAACAAGTAGATGTGGGTCTCACCAGTCTGTTGCAGACCAAGGAAATGATCTGAACCTCCCCAAACAAAAAGGGAAAATTCTTAAAAATTTTCCAGGTTAATTACCTAGGCTGTAAGGGTCATGGTTAGCTTATAGCAACTACCCACCCCAACTCCCACTGGTTGGTGCTTAAATTTGCATCTACATAGGGTACCCAGAGATGCATCCATAATGATACCATTTGTTCCTCCCCCATGCTGACTCAGTGTTTGCCCACTGACACGACAAACTTGCCATTGACCTCAGTTCAGCAAATTTGCCTCGGCACCATTCTCAGTTGAGTGCAACCTTGATGTCGAGAGCAGTTAAATTCACCACCTCTCGCATCCACATTTGGTCGAGGGCTGTGATGAGGTCTGGAGTTGGATCTAAACTTAGTGTTGGTGAGTGGGTTATTGTTTAACAGGTCTTGCTTGCTGGCACTATTGATCATTTCTTCCATCCCTTTGTTAAAGATTGGGTGGAGTTTGATGGGCTGTAATAAAAATATGGGAAAATATGGTATATTTGGTATCATTACATCAGCACTGCCTGATTGCAGTGAGTGGCTGTTCTTGTCAGCTGATTGAAATGATGGTGGAAGGATCTCTACCTCATTTCCTGTTGTCACCTGCCACCTAAGCCAAGAAGAAACATCAGAAAATGAGACAGATCCATGCTTCAGCTTGTTAAATTTAATGAAAAGGTAAATGTGAGCATACCATAGGGAATAAGTGTGAAAATCAAAACAACTTTGTCATATAATCAATTTAGATGCAATGGTTTAATATATGATGCTATATACTTAAAGGACCAACAATAAATAATATATGGAGGGAAATAAATCAGTTCATCTAGCTAGTTTGATAAATTGCCTGGCACATAATCAAGTAGCTTCCACTGACATGCGTTAAGTAAATGAGGATGCAGAAGAGAAAGGGTGAGCACAAATACAAGTATATGTCAGAACATGAAAGTTCAGGACAAAAGGCTATCTTAAAGCATTGTGCGCACAGTTTAATCAATAAATACATATTTTGAGGAACCACTTCAACGCATGGAAAAGTGGTGGAAATAACTAGGACCTCAACACCAAACTAAAAAGTCAATGGCTTGGATCTTGTGGTCAGCCACAAGATCATCATTCACCTTGCTGACAGCTGCCCACAAAGATTTGACTGGCTTTTGTGGGGACTTCCAGTCATCAGGCGAGGCATCCTCTACAGGAGATCTGTGACACTTGTGCACAGGCCATGAAACAGCAAGGTTCTTCAACCAATCAGGCTAAAGAATTCTCACTGAGACAAGCCACAAGCAAACCAAGAAGTATAAAGCAGAAAAAATAAATTAGAGTTACACCGCATGGAGAAAACAAAATAAAGATTGGGAAATACAGATAGGATTCAAGGAGAGAGGAAAAAAAGGAACAAACAAAAATAAGGAAGTTGTTTTAATTCTTTACTTAAAAAAACTCTGCCGCATTAAACTTGTTCTGAGGGAATGGCACTTCACACTTGTAAAATTAATTTTCAGTGCCTGATAGTTTATTCATTAGTAATTATCATATATTACATGTTTAAAAACTGACTCGCTCCAGAATGCACTCAGCCCAACTCTTTCAGATGCCTCTAGCATGGATTTAGTGAGTAAGTAACCCATGTACATGCTGCTGCGATGATTTTAGTGCTGAATCTATCAGCAAGGACTGCAACAGTACATATTATCACTGACAGGAGCCTTTGGATTTCCACATTGAACTGAGCATGTGTGGACACCAGCATTTGATATCTGAGTTACACTGTAATAACAAGGATCACTCATAGTCTCTTCATGATAATTACAACAAAATCCGGGCCATGCTGCTTTTTATAGCCACTGACATTATCACACAATGGCTTCCTCACACTGAAGGTCCTTCCTCCTGTTATCAATCTCCTTCAGCTGGGCATTGAGGCCTGAATCACTGAAGTTCTGATTGTTACTCTCTGGCTTGGTACCATGTCCTATGCCATCTTAATGACAATATTACTGATGATGTCGTATGGGGAACATAATAAGTCAATGGCTCATGCGTACACATGCTGTGTTGTTATGTGAGTGAGCTGAGCTCTTTTCGCAGGGCAGAAATTTTTGCCTGAGTGTGAAATGATGCGCGTTGATGTCGGCCAAGCATACAGACATCACCGCGCAGTCACGCGGTAGTTCGGTCAGCGGGCACGCACTGGAGCCAGCAGCGCACCCCCTGACAAATAGAAGGCCTGTTCAGGCCATTAAATAATCATTTATCTTAAATTTTTCGCTGCCTGTCCAACCGAACAGCTGGCGGGCAGGCGAAAAGGCTAAGCGGCCTTTGCGTTTTTTTGGAAACCTCATTCCCAGGTGGGATGAGGTTTCCAAAAGCAAATAAAGATAAAATAAAACTATTAAAATTAAATTAATAATAGTTCCCTGCTTATGTGACAGGGACACACGAGGGGACATGTTTCAACATATTTTTCTTTTCTTTTTTTTAATTCAACGCTTCATCTCCCTGAGGCAGCTCTGCGCAGGCAGCACTTAATTAGGCCCGCCAGCCTGAAATCGCAACCCAGTCCCAACCGCACCCCCCAACCCACCCCACCCCCACTGAGCCCGCCTGCCAAGGGCAAAATTCTGTCCACAGAATCACAGGATTGTTACTGCGCAGGAGGACGCCATTCTACCCATTGCCTATCCATTGCATCTGTGCTGGCGTCTTATCAGGTTGTTCCCTCAGTTTGCTACTGAAGGCCACAGGCTGAACAGTGTTGTCAAAGGTTGCATGTGCATTTTTCCATGCAGTTTGGCTACTTACATCCATCTTATTTGGATTTCACTGTAATGCCAATGGATATACAAAAGGGCAGACTCAGGAAACCTATACGCACTCCCTCTATAGTAACACTTCTTTAAAGGTGCTATAGTAGTGTAGCACCCTTTTGTGGAATGAATACACATGTATCACCAGCTATATTGAACATTTAGGTGTCTGTTTTGCAGCTGTAAATCAGGTGCAGCACCAACAAATTTCTTGGCCAGTGAGCTTGGATTTGGTTTCAAGAGATGAATCAATTGCTTATATATATATATTTATGTGTTGCTGGATTTTTCTATTTCAGTAATAAATTAGGATTGTGAGGGCAAGACTGCATCAGTGGATGGAAACACCCAACAGGACAGAGATAAAGGAGCTTGTGCTTTGCCCTCCAGGTATTTCATCATGAGCTGCTTCTGGCGACTTGGTGTCCCTGAGCTAAGGTGACCAAAGTAAATTAAAAATTTAAACATGCCATAGCCTGCTAGAAGAGTCGTTTCAGTATCCACTTGTTAATAATAGCCATGGTTTATTCCTTACAGTACAGTCTTGCTGAAATCTGTTGACACATCGGACTTCTATTTGGTCAGCTCTACTTTTGGTAACTAGATCAACTGCCTTGTGTTAACTCCACTGAGTTAATGAAATGCTCCACTCGGGTGGAAAACACTATGGCCGGGATTTTCTGCTCCCCCTTGTGTCTGTCATCGTAGTGGGAGCGGAAAATATCAGGAGATCACAAAAATCAGTTTCACATCGTTGTAAAACCAGTTTGTGATCGTCCACTCCACCTGACAATGGCAGGCCACGTTTCCCACCTCCACACATCGGAAAACTAATTTCAGTACATTAGAATCTCATTGTAAGCCCCGCTCGCCAGAATCATCCCCCCCCCCCCTCCCCCCACCCCCCATGCTAGATCATGAGCTTATGTTGGCATGATTGCACACTGGCGTGTTTCACAACTGTACATAAGCAACATGGACCTGCTGAGCTGCACTTTGCTTGGATCTTCAAGGTTTGTTTGCTTACCTTGCTTCAGGCAGCACTCACAATCATCAGCACCAGGCTTTGCAGGCAGCACCGCATTACTTTTAGGGAGGTCTCACAGACAAGTCTCTACCTACCAGGCCAGCTGTAAGGCCGGAGTGGCTTTTCAATGGCTGCAGGGGTAGGGCTTGCTTGGGAAAGCAGGAGAAGTGATCTCAGGCAAGGGAAGATGCCGCAGAGTGAGGGATATACTGGGGAAGGCGGTATCCCAGGGTGTGTGTGGTGGAACACATTGATCTGTGCAAATGGCCTCAAGATGGTGAGGGCTGAGGAGGCAGCCTCCAGAGGAGATGAGGCCAGATGGTGATGTGAGGGTATGTGTGTGAGAATGGGTGGTGATGTCGCTTGAGCTGGCAGTGAATGAGATGCCAGTGAAGGTGTGATGGGCTTGTGAGTGTGAGTTTGGAGTGATGAGATGGTTGCCTTACCCTGGTGGCATGGATGAGATCATACATCCTCTTTCTGCACTGGATGGCCGACCACTTCTGTGCAGCTTTGGCACTGACCACCACTGCCACCGCCTCCCAAGCTGGAGTGGTGAGATTGCTGGACCTTCTGTGGCCAGAGCGGGAGTGGTGGACATCACGGTGGACCTCCAGAAGGCATTTCAGTGACGGGTCACTGAAGTCTTCTTGGCTTTCAAGGCCATGTCTTCACTGGAGCAGTCCTGGGCTGCAACCATTGAGAACTTTAGACATGGCACCCGGAGTGAGGAAACGATGAGGTAACGGCATGGAGGGTGATTCAGAGGCTGCCCACCAGTGAGATGGTGTGTTGCCTGTGGCTGCATAATTAATGAGGTGGGAAGTGGATGATACGGTGCAGAAAACCCTCCCTTATAGCTGGCAGGAAAAATGTGTTTTTTCACACCCACCAGCACACTTAGTGCAATTCTGGGAAAATTCCTCAAGATTTGATGGTGCCACATCCATTTTACAGGCACCTAAACATTCAATATGGTAGGCAGGATGCGCACATTCATTTTGTGGGGGAAATGCACTGCTCACCATATTGGTAAAGTCAGAAAATTAGATTTACAGGGAGCGCTGCAACTGTCAGAAGTGCTACCTTTCGGATGAACTGAGGCCCCATCTGCCTTCTCAGGTACACTGAAAAGGTCCCTTGGCATTATTTTAAAGAAAAGCAGCAATATTTGCCCCGCAGCCAACCAACATCATTGAAACAGGTTATCTGGCCATTGTCACCTTATTATCTGTGGCAATTTACTACATGCAAATTCACTCACATTTCCCACATTACTAAAGTGACTTCACTTCAAATGTAAAAACAAAAAACAAAAAACTGCGGATGCTGGAAATCCAAAACAAAAACAGAATTACCTGGAAAAACTCAGCAGGTCTGGCAGCATCGGCGGAGAAGAAAAGAGTTGACGTTTCGAGTCCTCATGACCCTTCGACAGAACTAGTTCATCTCTAAATCTGTGCCTTTTGGTCATTGACCCTTCAGCCATTTGAAACAGTTTCTCCCTAACATCATCCAATCTCCTCTTAGTCTTTCCTATTCTAAGGAGAACACCACCAGCTTCCTTAGTCTATCCATGTAACTGCAATCCCTCATCCCTGAAGTGATTCCAGTAAATCCACATCCTCTCCAAAACTTTCATGTCCTTCCTAATGTGCTGCTCAGAATTGGACACAATACCCCATCTGGGGGTGAACCCGAGTTTTTATACAAGTTTAACATAACTTCCTGGCTTTTGTACTGCTCCCATCTATAAAGCCCAGAATCCCATATGTATTATCCCATATATTGTTTTTTGTTAACCTGTCCTCTCACATGTTTTTCTCCTAATCACCCTTGCTTTTTCCCAGAGTCTTTCTTTCTCACTGGAATGTATCTTTGATGGATGTTATGGAAAGCCTTCTTAAATATATGCCACTGCACCTCTATTGGCCTATCCCTTAACCTAATTTCCCAATTCAATTTAGCCAGCTCTGTCTTCACCCCCCTCATAATTGCCCTTGTTTAAGTTTAATACACGTGTCTTAGATCCACTCTTCTCTCCCTCACACTGAATGCAAAATTCAATCACGTTATGATCACTGCTACCAAAGGCCTCCTTTACTACGAGGCTATTAATTAATCCTGTCTCATTGCAGATTACCAGAATAGCCTGCTCTCTGGTTGGCTTTAGCATGTGCTGCTTGAAGAAACCATCCCAAAGCACCCTATGGTGAAACTTGAATTCAATAAAAATCTGGAATTAAAAGTCTGATGATGACCATGAAACCAATGCTGATTGTTGTAAAAACCCATCTGGTTTACTAATGTCCGTTAGGAAAGGAAATCTGCTGTCATTGCCTGGTGTGGCCTATATCTGACTCTAGACCCACAACAATGTGGCTGACTCTTAAAATCCCCTCTGATGGGCAATAAATGTTGGCCACATCCAATAAATAAATAAAAAAACTTTACACATTTACAAACACAGCAAGCCTTGAGACAGCTTGAGACTGTTTACAACAAGCTAAGAACTTCTGCATACACACAATACATATTCACTGATCCTCCAAAAATTCTAAAACAAAGAACTCTAACAGTATGTTAGACAGTATGTTGTCCTTATAACAAAAGATTTTATTTAAAGTAGGTTCTGGGGTAAACATCAGATCATATCTGCATGGTGGACACAGAGTTGAGGTCTTATAGACCTTCAGTTAGATGAGACAAGGCAGAAACTACATTTTATACTTTAATTGTGAGTATAAACTTAGTTAGATACTTGTTTGTATATCCTACATTTATTTTTAGGTAGATTTGTATCTTTCATTTACTTCGTGATGGGTTAGTTTATTTTACTTACTTCACACTTTGTAATATTGCAACCATGACTATAATAATATTGCAACCGTGACTATAATACTAAGATTTAAGCTTACAATAAAATATTATTAAGTAACCATTGTAAAAGTTGTATTCTCACTTTGTATATCTTAGAACCCTAATTTCTCTAGAATTCTTCAATGGGAAATTCTATGTGCTGAGAGAAGTTAACTGAGAATAGTTATTTTTGTTATAGTATACAAAATAAGTATATCTCATGCTGAAATATCTTTGTTTACACTAAATACACCTGGGAGGGAGGAAATTTTATTTTAAGGGCAAGTCTATAGCTAGTATAGCTGACTAAACTCTTATAATAATTTAAAATTTCTCCTAGTCGAGGAGAAAGATGGACAATAAGTTTGACTGAATGAGTTTACCTTGCTAGGTCAGATGGGGGAAGGTGTGAAAAGACAAAGGGCCCTAACAGAATGGGGGATATGCCGGGTCATAATTGTGATCAAATGCTCAAATACAGTTTTGCTGCTGCTGATGGCCCACAGCGCCTCGTGGATGCTCAGTTTTGAGCTGCTATAACAGTTCAAGATCTACCCTGTGTACCATGGTGGGTAGCGCCACACAACATGATGTAGGGTATCCTCAGCGTGAAGCTGTGATTTTGTCTTGGCAAGGACTGTCTGGTAGTCACTCCTACCAAAACTGTCTGTCATAGGCAGATGCGCCTAGCTTCTCAGTTGCAAGGGCTGAGGATCCTCCACTTCCACTGTCTTGATCTCCATGCCTATTTCACTTGCAGTCACGCACTCCTGTCCTTGAACACTGACCAAATCAGATGCCCCTATCCTAAGGGTTGTGATGGTCTCCTGGAATGAAGTGCCCAGGTAACTTCTTACCTCCCTGATGCATCGCAGTGTCTGTAGCTCAGCATCCAGCTCAATGACTCTGAGTTGAAGCTCCACAAGCCACAGACACATACTGCAGATATGTTTGACCTGGATCAGTCCGGCACCCAGGTGGACATTCTGCAGTTGCAACACATCATTTGTCCTGCCTTCTTTATGATGTTTTAACAAATTAATTATTTTTCTTAATTAATAAACCTTACTTCTCCCAATAAGCTTTAGTACAGCTAATAAACCTTGCCACCAATGAAACCTTACAATTATTAATAAATTACAAGTTTTCAAAGATAATAAAAGCAAAATATTCACCAACCAATCACTTACCTCTTTCACTATGACACCACAGTTTAATTGATTTTCAGAATGTGGCTGGTCCGCAGACTTGACTTCACTGCTTTTCAACTCTAACCCGGTCTCTCCCTCTCACGCTGCTTTTTAACTCTCGCTGGGTCTCTTCCTGTCACTCCCTCTCATGCTGCTTTTCAACTACCACCAAGTCTCAAAGTCACTGCTGGAGGTACAATAGCCTGAAATTGAAATCCTCTGTGCTGGTCAGCCACCTGGGAACATCCTGTATCTGAAGCTTATTGTATTGTCTAAATGAGTCCTGAGGCCCAATATTGTTCCCACAACCCAGTTCATGGAGCCCATCACAATTACCGGTGGTTCAAGGGAGATTCTCCAGTGATCCCCAAAGTAAATGTTAAATATTTTATGAATGACCATTGGGAAATTTCTAAAAAAATTAATAGCTGAAAATATACCTAACAGAATGTTGTATTCTTCTTCTTCATCTGTTCTCTGCCAGAAGACAGGTCTGATCCACAACCTTCACCACAGGAAAAGTGAGGAGGCAGGTCCTGAATTCACCCCAGCTGGAACAGGGATCAAATCCCACGCTGTTGATACCAGTCTGATCCACACTGGCCATCTAGTCAACTGGCCCCCCAGGGAGTCTGAGTCGCTGCAGCGACATGCACTTGTCTACATTTATTATAGTCCAGAGCTATGAATGGTGATGGCTGAGGCTCCAATTTCTTTCCATCACATGGCTGCCCAGGAAACTCTCCTGCTCTTGGCATATACTGGCAGGATTTACATGTTGTTCCTCAACCTGCTTGGCCATACTATGAGCTCACTTTCCTTAGCCATCAAGCCCTAGAGTGGGATTTGAACCTGGAGTTTCTGGCTCAGAGACAGGGATGCTAACCATTGCACCACAAGGTCTAGTATATGGTAAAAGAAATACAGCAACTTTATACAAACTTAGTATCTATTTCTTATCAATCGCAAAATAGCGCCTTTTGTGGTACGGGTTCTTTTAGTTTCATTGTCACAGCTCTGCATTGTCCAATTTGAGTTCATGAATGCTTAACGGCAGTGAACTAAAACACTGATAAAACCAATTATTAGGGAATTGCATTCACTGTAGCTAGTTTTGAATGTTTCAGTTTTTAGGCTCTTTACATCACAGTATTAATAGTCACAGTCTAGCTAGCAATGCCCACATCCCATGAATTGATAAAAAAATGTCTGATTAGGTCGAATTTTATTAAATCAGTGAGTTTAACTTGCAAATGTATGACCAAATTTGCATAGTAAGATGAACTTTTGAACTTTAGTGATGCAATATGATATATCATAAAGCATTACAAATTATCCTGTCTGACATTCCTGAGTAGCTCAGTCTATGCATTAAGCACATTATCATTACAGTATGTCACATTATTGTCCTGAATGCCCAATTAGAAAAGGCTTATAAATGAAACAATTCCATTGAGGAAATAATTTATACCTGTTAACTGGCACAAGACAGCTCACCTTCTACTTGACCATATTCAGGAAAGCAGAACTGAGTGTATAAAAGACAACTACCATGTGACAGAATGGTTCTATACAATGCTTTGTAAGAGCAGCATATAGATAAAGCAGGAAGTACAATGCTTGAGTTATTAATTTGCACATGAAATGTTAGTGCAGTACTGGTATGGAAGAGAGAAAAAAGCACTGGATAAGGAAGTGATTTAAACAAATATCTATTCAGCAAAAATAACTATGTAAAGTTTAACAATTAGAATAAACAATTCTCACATTGTAAAGATAATCTTCAGCAATCTTGAAATTGAACTGCAGAAAATTTGCAATTTAAGCACATAACACATCCGCTTCAATTCCTTAATCTGCTTTTTAACAGTGGCAACAACCTGCCTATTTTAAGCAGGCTAATGTTAAAATAGGTTAGAAGAGTCATATTGAGCAGATAACTGACTGCAAAGAGGGTGAGAGCTCAGTGAGAAGTGCTGCATCCTCGAGAGTTCTCCAACTGTACAACTTCAATGTTTTTTTTATTCTGTTGAGTTCACTCCTTCTGTTTCCTGATGTTTCTCTCTATTTACAATCTACATCAATGATTTGGATAAAGGGACCAAATATATGGTAGCTAAATTTGCCGACGACACCAAGATAGGCAGGAAAGTAAGTTGTCAAGAGGAGGTAGAGAGTCTGCAAAGGGATATAGACAGGTCAAGTGAGTCAGCAAAAATTTGGCAGATGGAATATAATGTGGGAAAATGTGAACTTCTCTACTTTGGCAGGAAGAATAGAAAAGCCGTATGTTATTTAAATGGAGAGAGAGTGCAAAACTTAGTGACGTAGAGGGATCTGGGTGTCCTCGTATATGAATCACAAAAAGTTAGTACGTAGGTACAGCAAGTGAAAAGGAAGGAGAATGGAACGTTGGCATTTATTACAAGGGGAATGGAATATAAAAGTAAGGAAGTTTTACTGCAGCTGTATAGAGCCTTGGTGAGACCATACCTGGAATGCTGTGCACAGCTTTGGTCTCCTTATTGAAAAAAAAATGTATAATTGTGTTAGAAGCAGTTCAGAGAAAATTCGCTTGACTCATTACTGGGATGAGGGGCTTATCTTATGAAGGAAGGTTGAGCAGGTCAGGCTTATACCCACTGGTATTTATAAGAATAGGAGGTGATCTTATTGAAACATATAAGATTCTGAGGGGACTTGACAGGGTAGATACTGGGAGAGTGTTTCCACTTGTGGGAGAGACTAGAGCCGGGGGCATAGTTCAAGAATAAGAGGTCTATCATTTAAGATGGAGTTGAAGAGAATTGTTTTACTCTCAAAAGCTAGTTACTATGTGAAATTCCCTTCCCCAGGAAGAAGTGGAAGCTGGGTCATTGAATTTATTCAAGGGCAAGTTAGACAGATTTTTGATAGACAATGGATTCAAGGATATGGGGAGTAGACAACAAAGTGCAGTTGAGACACAACCAGATCAGCCATGATCTTATTGAATGGCAGAGAAGGCTTGAAGAGCTCCTAAATCCTCTGTTTCTATGGAACTTTCTCCTGCATTTACCCAAAGGTACTGCTGAAAAAAGCGACAATTTTTGTTAAAGGTTTTCTTCTTGTTTAGCAGTTAACTGTAAGTCACAACCAACTGTTTCATTCTCTGTGGAAATGCCTCTACCAATCAGAAGTCTGTTTGCCAACCTGCACTCTCTTCTCATACAGTATTAATAATTTGTTTCTCCTGACATTGGTATTTTCTTGCGAAGTTTCCTGATAAATGAAAGATAAAAAACTTCAACAAAAAATGTCTCTTTTTTCAGCAGTACTCAAACTCTGTACTACCAAACAACTGTTCTCCATAGGTATTGCGTATGCCCCTTCCTCCAAATTGCCTGTCTAGCTGTGGGGATTATATCCTGAGTCAATTAGCAAATTGCTGCTGCCATAGAATACCCAGTTGTGTGGTTCACACTTATATTTAAGTGTTAAGAATATCCTTTGGTAAGATCACTGAGTCTCATTACTTTCTGTCGTGGTTGTGAAGTAATTTCTACAGATTTACATAACTGTCACCTACAAGCATGGATTTAAGTTTGTGGTCTGGGTTGCCAATGCAAACTGGACACATGGAATTCTTAAAGCCAGATTTTTGCTACCAAAGAATTAGCTTGATTGGGAAATTCTCCACTTGGCAGACTAGACTTGATTTAGAGGGCCATCTTAGATCCAATTCTTGCTTCAGGATAATGGGGGCAGGATCGAGTCTGCCCACTGACCTCAAAAGCAGATCCTAGGAGACCATGGGGGTGGATGAGTGCCAAGGCGGTCCTTGTAACCAGCCCACTTTAGTTCTCTGGGACTTTGTACCAGCTGTTTTAGAAGCTGTAGGCCTTCTAGCCCTCAGTTTCCACACCCCCTCACCACCAATGCCAACCCCATGCCAACTCATGTTTCCACATACACTTCCCCATGCCCTCTTATCCCCATGCCATCTCCATAGTCACTCACCCACTATCCACAATGGGCAGACCTCAGTAGCCACGTGCAGATAAAAACTAAACTTTTAGCAATCAGATCTCACTCCTACACACTTGATAGTGAAAAAAGCTCCCTTTCAAGAAACCCATTCAAAAACTTTAACTCTCCTTAAGTAATAAGTCACTTGTAAAAGCAAACACACTTCTATTTAGAAGCCCACATCAAAGACAGCTAATCCTGTAATAGCCTATTTAAACTGTTAATCAACCCGTGAACTCAGAAACCCCTGCTGAGATGATTGCAGCTTTTCAAATTTAGCTAGGTATTCATCATGACATAATAATACCCCTTTGAAAAATGTCAACAAAAAACTCTATTAAAATTGTGGAAAGAAATGGTATTTTTTTTCTAACATACACCAAATGGCCTGTCAATCAAAGCAGTCCAGTAGAGATATTTTTAAACTCTCACTTTTAGTTTCACATTATTTTCTCATATTTAAGGAGGAGGGGGGGATTTTACTAAACCTTAAATCATGATACTTATGCAGATCTTATCTGCCCTTCAAGAGCATTTATGTCTACTCCATCAATTTGTGACTCTCACACTGTGGCTCAAGGGCCTTCCAACCGCCAAAATGGGTCTGTTTGAACTCAGAACTAAGCTCAAATAGCCCTGTTGTGTGTGGGTTTCCCTCTTTTGTGATACAAGCCCTGCTCTTTTCACAGTACCAACAAAAATGGGATCTATTGGAAATGGGATGGTGGGGGTGAGGGGGTAGGGGGGGGTGTGGGGGGGGGTTGTCGGTGGTGATATTCACAAGATGATTTGATTGCTTGGCCACTGTCATTGACAAAAACCCTTGGATAGGTCCTGAAAGACGGGGCTAAGTGATCATAATGTTTGGGGGTGAACAGGAGGAAGGCAGTGATTGGAAAATTGAGGAAAGCAGCAAATGGAAGAGGGATGGAGAAGTGATCAGAGAAATCACAGTTGGCGGTGATGGGGATGGGGTGGGGGGATGTTGAGCAGTGATAAGCAGCAACCCATGGTTTTAATATGAAGCTGGGAGGAGCCCTCCTGCAATTCCTAGCGCTGCATTCAAGTCATTATTTTTTCAAAAGTTTCTATAAGTATGCAAATAGGAAGAGATCAGTGAAAGTAAACATAGGTCCATTAGACCAGAGAGAGGTGAAATTTTAATGAGGAACAAAAACATGGCAGAGACATTAAACAAATACTTTGATTCTGTCTTTACGATAGAGGGCACAAAAACATTCTGGAAATAATGGAGAACCAAGAGTCTAGTGAGAATGAAGAACTTAAGGGAATCAATATATACATAGAAATAGTGTAGAAGATTAGTGGGACCAAGTGGTGACAAATCCCTTGGAGCTGATGATCTGCATCCTAAGGTTTTAAAAAAGGTAATTGCAGTGATAGCGCATGCATTGGGTTTGATCTTCCAGAATTTTTTGATTCCTGAAGAGTTCCCACAGAATGGAAAGCAACCAACCATATTTAAGAAAGAAGGAAGAGAGAAAACATGGAAGGACAGGCCAGTTAGCTTAACATCAGTAATCAGCAAAATGCTAGATCCTATTATAAGGCACGTGATAACAGGGCATTTAGAAAATCATAATATGATTAAGCAAAATCAACATGGATTGATGAAAGGAAAATCACGTTTGATAATTCAGATTTTTTTCAGGATGTAACTAATAAGATGAATAAGGGGGAATGTAGCGTATTTGGATTTTATAAAAGCATTTGATAAGGTGGCACACAGGTTATTATATAAAGTTAGGAGTTATGGAATTGGGGCAATGTATTAGCATGGAGTAAGGTTTGGTTAACAGACAGAAAACAGAAAACTGGAATAAATGGGATGCATTCAAGTTGGCAGGCTGTAACTAATGGCGGACTGCAAGGATCAGTACTTGGGCCTCAGATATTTACAGTCTGTATTAATGGATTAATTGTCACATCCAAATGGAGAGGTGATGGCGTGGTGGTATTGTTGCTGGACTAATAATCCAGAGACCCAGGGTAATGATCTGGGTTTGAATCCCACCACAGCAGATGGTGGAATTTGAATTTAATAAAAATCTGGGATTAAAAAAATCTAATGATGACCATGAAACCATTGCTGATTGTTGTAAAAGCCCATCTGGTTCACTAATGTCCTTTAGGGAAGGAAATCTGCCATCCTTACCTGGTCTGGCATATTCTGGCATACATGTGACTCTAGACCCACAGAATGTGGTTGGCTTTCAAATGCCCTCTGAACAAGAGCAATTAGGGATGGGCAATAAATGCTGGCCTAGCCAGCAATGCCCACATCCCATGAATGAAAAGAAAAATTACTGATGATACAAAGTTATCTTTAAGTGGTGAGGAGGATGCAAAGATGCTGCAGAGGGATATAAACAGGTTGGGTGAGTTGACAAGAACATGGCACATGTAATTCAATGTGGTAAAATTTGAAGTTATCCACTTTGGTAAGAAAAGTAAAAAAAAAAAAATAGTTTTTGAATGGTGAGAAACTGAAAAACAACTCACATTCAGAGAAACCTGGGTGTTCTCGTACATGAATCACAGAAATTTAACATGAAGCTACAGCAAATATTTAGGAAGGCAAATGGTTTTTTAGTTTTTATTCCAAAAGGATTGGAGTTCAAGGGTAAGTAAGGCTTACTACAATTACACAGGGCATAGGTGAGGCCACACCTGGAATATGGTGTGCAGCTTTGGTCTCCTGATTTAATAAAAAATGTATTGCCCTAGAGGGAGTGCAACAATCACAAGACTGGTTTCTGGGGTAAGGGGGTTTTCCAATAAATAAACTATGCCTATATTCCCTGGAATTTAGAAGAATGATAAATGGCCTAATTGAAACATAATGGGCAGAATTTTGCCCTCGGATAGCGTGCGGGCCCCACTGGCTCGGCAGCAGGCGGACAGCCGCCAACCGCCACCGAAACGGGGCCTGCCGCCATTTTGAGTAGGCCAGCCAATTAAGGCCTACCAAGTGGCCTGCCCGCTTCCTGTGCCGGGGGGGGAGGGATTCCCCATCTGTCAAAGTGCGCTCTTTCATGCATGCGCGCCAAACAGCACACTGCTCCCTGGGGCAAAGTCCTGTCCCAGGGAGTTTCGTGATAGGTAAGTAAAGTCTAAAAATAGATATATATTGATATTATTAACATGTCCTCCTCATGTGACAATGTCACACGAGATGGGACATGTTAATAAAGAACACATAAACTTTATTAATTTTGTACAAAACACACATGAAACTTCATCCCGCCAAAGGATGAAGTTTCATGAATAACCTGGAGCCCACTGGGGCTCCTGGCCTCCCCGCCAGCCTTAAGCTTGGACGGGCAGGTCTTTAATTATCTTAATGAGCCTGTCAACGGCCTCAATTGGCCATTGACAGGTCGGTGGGCGGACAGCTGATTTCGCTGCCTGCCCACCTTCCTAAAAATTTAAAGGGACTGGGATGACGTCGGGGATTCCTCCCGATGTCATCCTGCGTCATTTTCCCCTCGGCGAGCGGGCCTCGCCCTAAAATCGCTGAGGGGAAAATCCTGCCCAATATTCTAAAGGGACTTAATAGAATAAATGCTGACAAAATCTTTCCCCTGTCTGGGGAATCTAGACATGGTTTGCAGTCTCAGAATAAGAGGTAGGCCATGTAGGACTGAGATGAGGAGGAATTTCTCCATTCAAAGGGTTATAAATCTTTGGAATTCTTTACCTTAGTCATTGGATGAAGAGATTGATAACTTTTGGATACTTAGGGAGTTAAGGAGTATGGGGACAATGCGGAAAGGTGGAGCTGAGATAGAAGATCAGCCGTGATTGTATTGGATAACAAAGCAGGCTTGAAGGGCCACATGGCCAACTTCAGTTTCATTTCTTGTGTTCTTAATAGCTTACCCTTTTTAGTGGCAAGCTGCAGTGGGCCTTTGAGGAACCACATTATTGATTGCATGTCAACCTGGTTTTCCTGAATGCAGTGCTGGCTGCATGCAGGGCAAGATAATTTGGTAAGGGGGGCAGCAGACAGACGTCTGTTTTGGACATTGACACTGAATGCCTCTTTTTGTACCTACATCAATATGGTGGATGGCACAATCCTTGCTAAGTATATGCACGTGTAGGTCACTTATTCATTTTTAAATTATTTTCTGCCCTTTTTAACACCTGCAAAATGTAAGCAGCATCATGCGATGCCCATATGTATTCAGCCAACATCCATTTCTATCTCTTCACAGCTTGTATCGCCTCCAACATCGCTCCTATTTTGCCAGACCTTCAAACATTGTGAAAACTGAAGCCATTGTTTTCGCCCACTGCATAACCAATGCTCCCTTGCCACTGATTACAATGGTTTGAGCTGGATGAGGGCAATCAAATCCTAAGGGGGTTAAATTCAATCACCCATGAAAATGAACAGAGGGATTTTGAAGTATGATTTACCTAGGCCCATTGATACAATGTGGGCAGCACGCCAAGCATCGTGCTGCCAATTGTTTTAAATTGTTTCAGTGCGCATGCAGCCACACTGCTGTCATTAGCTGGGTGACGGAGCAGAGAGCCAATATTGCGAGCAGCCTTTATTTTTATATTGTGGCCAAGTGGATGCAATGATTGTCAATGACAGGGGAGATAAGGTGCGGGACTGGTGGTGAATGGGGAATTAACGTTGCAGTTACTGGCAATATGCTAAATCATACAGTAAGACCTCAATTAAAGACATGGTTGTGTTCCTGAAAATTGCGACTTTAAGCAAAACAACTTTAAGTTAGGTTCCCATAGGAATCAATGTTAAAGCCAGAGTTTGGTTCCTCCAGTCATTTTTTGCCTGGAAAATCCAATGTACAAGTTGAAATATTGTACCGTACAAATGCAGCACTGTGCATTCCTAGCTGGAATAGCATGTAAAACAAAATAAATCACTGACTACAACAGAAATGTTATATAAATTCAGATTAGATAACACTAAGTCACCCAAACAAGCCGTGAGTAGCACAGATTCTGTGTCTCACCCACAGCATTCCTGAAACTCAGCTCAACTTCTTGCTTGCTTTCCTTATTCACTCTGTGGCCAGAATTTCTAAGCAGCCCGTGGCAGACTTCCTTGCCGTGAGCCATTGAAATCTCCGTGAAGGGCAGCTCGCCAGCTGAATTCAATAAAAATCTGGCCATTTTAATGGATCGGGCCTTTCTCAGGAGCTCCTGGGCTGGCCCGAACTGACTTTCCGACTAGGAGTTAAACTGATAAACTTCCCTTACTTTCTTGGGGGTTTTGCTGGCTGGTCTCCCACCTTTCATTCCTCCTAGACTCCAACGTGCTTGACACTAATCTGTTCATATTCTGTAATGACGTAAATCCCACCGTCTCATTACCGCCATTCTGCCCGCCCGCTATTACTTCTTGCTCCCCACAACACTGAATTTAAAATCCCCATCCTCACCTTTCCACATTCTCACTCCATCTCTTCCAGTGTTGGGTGCTCTTCTATCAAGAGTCTTTAACCTCTGGTCTTCTCAAGAACCCACCACCACCCCCCCGGCCCCCCATGCCCTGTTCACCCACCTTTGGTGGCAGAGCCTTCAGCTCATTTGTATCAAATCTCCAGGTTCTAACGTTTAAAATCCTCTACTGATTTTCTCAGCGTTTGTAAAAGCCATCTTAAATCCTCTCTTTGTGAATAAGCTTTCATGGCTTTTTTCTTCTTCTTTTACTCTCTGTAAAGTGCCTTGGGTCATTTGCCTACATTAAATGTTTTATATAGGACAGGCCTCTGAGGTCCTCTGAAGTACAGTGATGGCTGCTTAAGGAAAGTGAAAGAAACATTATTACAGGATGTTCATGAATAGTTAATTCCTGATGGTAAAATTGCCCTCAGGAAATCCCCTCTAGCGTAACAGCTCTTAAGGTGTGTTATGATCCATGTAGAGACTGATTATTTTTAAAAGGAAATTTGAAATTCCAGTTAATAGCTGAAAGGGTGACATGCCAAGATTTGGTGTTTTAAGACTTTTACTGCAACAAAGGATTAAAAGTACTTTTGAACAAACATTATTTTTATAGCCAACTTATACTTCAATCTACGAAACAGAACATTCTCTTCATAAGTATGCTTTGTATTCTTTTTTAAATAGAGATTTAATTGTCCCAAAACCAGTCCAAGGTGATTCTTAGCTCCCAAAAGTTTACTTCTGTTCTTCTCCTTTTATCAGCCTGGGAACTTTTAATTTGAGAAGTGTCTTTCACGGTGATGTTATTTTCCCCCGGAGATTCTTCCTCTAGCACAAGCTAGGCAAATCTTCCAGCCTCATTTTAACTCCTTAGGAATTCAGTCTTTTCAACGTGGGTGCAAGCCCCCACCCACATTCCTGCATGGTTAACCACAGCATTTTGTTGCCTATAACTGCTCCCCCTCTCCTGGATCCTAACAGACTAACCTTGTCTGTCAGTTTTCAGGGATATTTTATACCTTTCCTCCCTCAGATACATCTGTTTGATAATGTGAATCACATGGGCCTTGTATCCAGGTGGAAATGCTGATTATCTATCCTTGAGACCCAAACTCTCTTTTATTTTGAGAATAAATGGACAGTTTAAAGCGCAAGTGTTTACAACCTGGCATTCTCAACACTTTTCTGGGATTTTAGAGGCTCACAGGGTGGAACTGTCCTAGTTTGCACAAAGTGCAGTAGCAAGCGGGAAAAAAGTTGTTTTACCAGCCGGCCGCAATGGCGGGTTTTCACGCCGTATTACCCCACTTCTGCCTCATTAATTATGCAGCCACAGGAAACACGTTTTGCTAGCACATGGCCTCCGATTTGCCCACCACAAAATTACTTGACGTTTTCCTCATGCAGGGCAGCATATTTAAATTGCAGCCATGTGCACACTTCTCAATGCTTGCAGCCTAGGACTGCTTGGTGAAGACATGGCCCCAAAAAACAAGAAGTTCAATGCACATTCCTGGGGCACCTTCTGAGGCCCACCATGGCATCGTCAACCCCTGCTCTGGCCACAGGAGGCCCGCCAATCTCACCACTCTGGCTTGAGAGGCGATGGCAGAGGTAGTCAGTGCATCAGTGCAATGTTGGGCATCCAGTGCAGAAAACGGATGAATGATCTTGCCTGTGCCACCAGGGTAAGGCAACCATTTCATCACTCTAAATTCTCACACTCAAGCCCATTACACATTCACTGGCATCTCACTCACTGCCAGCTCAAAGCGCATCACCACTTGCTCTCTCACACTCACCCTCACATCTCCATTTGGCTTTATCTCCTCTGACGACTGCTTCCTCAGCCCTCATCATCTTGAGGCCACTTGCACAGATCAACACGTGCCCCACAAACACTCTGAGATACCTCCCTACCCCAATACAGCCCTTGCTCTGCAGCCTCTTTCATTGTCTGAGGCCACTTCTCCCCCTTCCCCCAAGCAAGCCCTAGCCCTGCAGCCATTAAAAAGTCACCCTCGGCTTACGTCTGATCTGGGAGGTAGAGACCTGCCCGTGAGCCCCCTAAAAGTGTTGTGGTGCTGTCTGTGAAACCTGATGCTGATGAGTACGAGTGCTGCCCGAATCAAGGCAGTTAAATGAACCTCAAGGTCTTGAGCGAAGTGCAGCTCACCAGATGCATGTCGCTTATGTATAGTTGTGAAGCATGTCGGTGCGCAATCACGCCAACGTGCCAGGACGATCCAGTGTGGGAGGATGTTTCTGGTGAGCAGGACTTATAATAAGATGCTCAAACATTGAAATTAGGTTCCCAATGTGCGATGGTGGGAAACGCAGTCCGCCATTGACGGGTGGAGCAGTGGATCACAAATTGGTTTCACGACATCGTGAAACCGATTTTTGGCCTTCTCGCCATATTGTTCCCCCCACCCCACAACTGGCTGCCATGATGCCCAATGCCAACATGGATGGAATGTTCCAGCCTCAGTAACTCACTGTTGGCACAGGAGCTGCTGCCATTGTTTCCAAATGTAAACGCCTTGGACCATCTTTCCATGAAAATATCTGCGTCCCCTTTAGTCTCTAACAATCAAACCACCCAGGCTTCAGAACAGGCCAAATGACCTCCTTCATTTTACTTTAAATTAAAGACACAGCCCCACAACATCAGAATCTTATAAACCTCATAATTGTAACAGCTATCAGTGAAACCTGTTCATTAGTGGGCGGCAGTTTCCCTTTAACTCCACACTGGCTCCCAACTTAATTTACTTAACTTAATTTTTCACTAGAAGTGGCTAAGACTGCCTTAATAATGGTGTGTATCTTGGGGGCAAAACTCAAATACATAGCACTGCTATCCACCTGGCTTTCTCGGGTGCTGTGCTGCTAGTCACTGCCTGTGTGACCTCATAGCATTTTCCACAGTTATGAGTGCACACGGGTGCATTTTTTGTGTACGCCTGAACACATTGAATTGGAGCGATCCTGAGGTTACACAGCCTAACTGGTTTATGTGATGCTAGGATTCCAAATTTGCACCACACACCTGCCTTGTCCACCTTTGGTAAAAGAAGTGTGAAGCAGCAGGAGGGGCCAGGAGACTAATTTAAAGGGTCAAGCACCCTGATAGTAGGTCCTGCTAAGTTAAGATTTGTGCACTTCTTCTAATGCAAAGACTCTGAAGGTACTCGGGAGTGTTTTTGGAGAGGCTTTGTTTAGTTCTTGCATTTGCCGGAGAGTTGCCACATCCTCACAGAGATGGACTTCTCCATGCTCTTTGACGATGACACGAGGCTGTCTAGCCAGCCAGCCAATTCGCTCAGCGTCTTGGTATACATGTCCATCAGCGCTCTCCTGTTTATTGCCCATTAAGGTTCTCATCTGAGACCCCTGAGGCTGAACTTGTCACAGAGTCACAAAGTTTTACAGCACGGAAAGAGGCTCTTCAGCCCATTGTGTCCGTGCCGGTCATCAAGCCCCTATCTGCTATAATCCCATTTTTCAGCACTTGGCTCAAAGTGCTGTATGCTATGGCATATCAGGTAAGCATCTAAATACTTCTTAAATGTTGTGAGAGTTCTTGCCTCTACCGTCCTTTCAGGCAGTGAGTTCTAGATACTCCCTGCCCTTTTTCCTCAATTGTTTCCTCAAATCCCTTCTAAATATCTTGCCCCTTTCCTTAAATCTATGCCCCCTGGTTATTGGCCCCTCCATGGAGGGGAAAGGTTTCTTCCTACCTAACCTATCCATGCCCCTTATAAGTTTGTACACCTCAGTCAGGTCCCCCCTCAGCCTTCCCTGCTCCAAGGAAAACAACCCTAGCCTATCTAGTCTCCCTTCATAATTGAAACGCTCCAGCCCAGGCAACATCCTGGTGAATTTCCTCTGCACCCTTTCTAGTGTGATCACATCCTTCCTATAGTGTGATGAGAAGAACTGCACACAGTACTCCAGATGTGGCTTAACTAACACTTTATACAGATCCATCATAACCTCCCTGCTGTTGTACTCAATGCCTTGAATAATAAAGACAAGTATCCCATATGTCTTCTTAACCACATTTATCTACGTTTCCTGCTGCCTTCAGGGATCTATGGAAATGCACACCAAGGTCCCTCTGATGCTCTGCACTTCCTAGGGTCCTACCATTCATTCTGTACTCCCTTGCCTTGTTAGTCGCCTCACACTTTTCAGTATCAAATTCCATTTGCCACTGTTCTGCCCACCTGACCAGCCCATCTATATCGTCCTGTAGTCTAAGGCTTTCCTCCTCGCTATTTACCGCACCACCACTTTTTGAGCCATCTGCAAACTTACTGATCATACCTCCTACATTCATGTCTAGGTCCTTAATGTACACTACAAACAATAAGGTGCCCAGCACCGAAACCTGCAATACTCCATTGGACACAGGCTTCCAGCCACAAAAAAAAACACTTGACCATCACCCTCTGCCTCCTGTCACTAAGCCAATTTTGGATCCAATTAGCCAAATTGCCCTGGATCTCATGGACTCTTTACTTCTTGACCAGTCTCCCATGTGAGACCTTGTCAAAAACCTTACTGAAGTTCAAGTAGACTAATCAATTGCATTACCCTCATCCACGCACCTCCTCGAAAAATTCAAGCAAATTTGTTAGACATGATTTCCCCCTGACAAAGCCATGGCTATCCCTGATTAACCCTTGCCTCTCCAAGAGGAGATTAATTCTGTCCCTCAGAGTTTTTTCCCAAAAGTTTCCCTACCATTGAGGTTAGACTCATTGGCCTACAGTTCCCTGGTTTATCTCTACCACCCTTCTTGAATAACGGTGCCATATTAGCTGTCCTCCAGTCCTGTGGCACCTCCCCTGTGGCCAGAGAGGATTTTAAAATTAATGTCAGGGCCCCTGCTATCTCCTTCCTTGCCTCTCACAGCAGCCTGGGATACAGCTCATCTGGGTCTGGGGATCCACTTTTAAGCTTGCTAAAACTGCTAATACCTCCTCTCTCTCAATGCTAATTTATTCAAATACATCACAATACCCCTCCATTCTATACCTATATCGCCCTTTTTTATAGTCTGCCATATCGCCCTCTATTGAGCTGGCAAATGACTGATCTTTTACCTCTGGCCTGATTGTAGCCAATTCGTGCCTATGCTGATCTCCAAGGCAGGGCCACTGTTGGAGCTGGTGGCTGCGAGTTTCAGGTCAAGTGATGGGACCTCTTCAGCAGTGCTGCATTGAGGTTCTCTGTCCTCTTCCTGGGGCTCCTGCAACTGTGAAGATGGAACTTCCTGGGTGTCTGAAAGTAGGAATTCAGAAAGGGGTGGTTGGTGTGATTGAAGGGTTATTGTGGTGGGAAGCCAAATGTCTAAAGTCAGATCATCAGCAGGTTGCCAGAGAGCAGGCTGAAGATGTACTGGGAGTTGAGAAGGGGGACAATTGGACTAATTGGATAACTTTTCAAGGAGCTAGCACAGGCACAATGGCTTGAATGGCCTCCTTCTGTGCACTATAAGATTCTGTGATTATATAAATGCAATTTTTTTTAGCCAGCACAGAGACCACTGGCCATATTATATTTCATATGCTAGACACTCTCCACCCCCAGCTCTGGGCTGATTTTCCATTGGAACCCATTGGAGTCAATCACAAACTGCAAATGACCTCAGAATATCAGCCAGGATCAGGGGGTGCACTCATATGGCAGGTGGAACGGCTGCCATGTGAAAGGAAGAACTGATGTTCTGCCTAAGTGGAAATTCCAGCACAAGGCACCCATCCCTATTTTGTTCAGATTGAGAAAGAATATCAGGAATTTTACTGAAGATGCTGAGCAACTCTAGATTTCTTTGGAGACTTTAAGATAAGAGCCAAAATAATTCAGGGAGGTTGTATGGTGCTACATGGTAAGAGCAAGGGCTTCTAGCTTTAACATTAATTCCAAGAACTTGCCCTCCCCCAGTGAATAAGCTGACGCTGATGAACAGCCAGCCCGATTTGATCTGCAAGGTGCTAGAAAGGAAAATTAAAAGCCTGGTATCTGGCTGCTTGCAGAGGCAGCATGCTGGAGATGTGTCAGTCAGCTTTGAAAGATAGGATAACATATTGCTGAGAAAAGGCTACCTGAGCTGGAGAACCATACCCACTGTCAAGAAATGAAACCACAGTTTGATTCTGGCACTTCCACAGCACAAGGAGGCTGCCAGAATCAGAGTAATTGTTTCACAAATCCAAGGAAGTTGGAAGGGCATTTTTGTTTTGTGAGGTGCAAACAACAGTTGTGATGCCAAACTTTAAATCCGATCAATTAATATGGGCATTTTCTCGAGGCAAGCTGTTTCCTTGCAATGCTTTAATGGATGAGAAAAATGCAAAACATGGAGCAAGCTTGAACGAGAAGGGGTAGCTTAGAAGGGAAAATTCTCCCCTAATGCACTTGGTGTTAAGTAGTCACCTGGACTGTATGGACAGAGGGAAGATGGGAGTGGGGGGATCACTTGCAATTTGTAATGGAGTCGTCCCAAGTTTTCTATCCATTGATTAAAATAGTCGGACAATTGGGCAAGCCCCGTTTTTGTACTCACCAAGTGTCCCATTGTATCCATTTTCTGCCCAGATGCTGGAATAGTGCATCAGCCGTGGTTGTGCTGCATAGAATCAGTGACTGATCCTTCCTTCTTGTTAGTAGTGATGGATCAAACTAATTTATTGAAAAATATTTGGTTGCACACTGATTAAATTTAAATGAAATTGTTTTCACTACATAATTCTAAAGTCAAATCTTTTTAACACTAACAATATGTTTTATTTAGAGTAATATTTTTATATCAATCAGTGCAGTATTAATATGATGAAAGCGCAGCCTTATGGTAAACTATAAAACCTATTTTTTGGAGGCCTGTTAACACAACTCACGGAACAACTGGAAATCATCTCTGGAAGCTCACATACCATCAGATCCTTCATTAGTACACAGTATTGTGCAGACTAATATCTACCCCAGGATTTCTATATTTTTAGCTTAGTTTCAGGGATTATTAGCACGCATCTTTTGATTTATCTAGAATTCAAGCTACACAGAATGACATCTATGTGACATTTCCGATTTGACCCTACATTGAGTTATATTATAATAAACATTAATAAATAATAATTATAAAAAATAATTAATTAGTAACGGTATAGGAGAGAACATTTAAATCCCAGTTTTTGCTTATCACCGTACCACAGCATTCTGTCTTCGTTTCTCTGCATTGCGAGTGGGCTATAGTCCAACCAAACGCTAGTTGAGTGGCTGTTGTGCACATGGCTGGAGTTCTTATTGCATTGTGGACTCGACTGTGGGCCCATTACACAGGGACACACATATTTTAATTACCGCAAGCTCCACACAGAAACTACAAGGGGGGAAATATCAATTGGCTGACAGCCCTGCTATCTCCTTAACTGTTGGTACAATACAGAAGGAAATGAGAGAAGTAAGTCAATGCATGTTATAATTAGACCGACTTGGCATATTCGCATCTTGAACAGGAATTCTTTTTATCTGCACTGATGAGATAAAACTGTAAATGGAAAGGCTAAATGAGCTCATTTAATATGGGTGCACCAACTCTACCATAACCTTTCCTTTCTTGTTACTGTTCTATACTTCAAAATAAGAAGCACAGTTTAACATCAAAGGTACAAAGGATAAAACAATTGACAAATAATTCTTAGCCAGATGCCAATTAATCAGTTGCAAGCATGTATTTAAGAAGCAGAATATTAATTTGGGCTTAATTAATTTTACAGAGAAGTGGGAGAATCAGTCACTCTAAATGAGATGTTCATCAAAATGGTAATGGAAGGTTCAACAATGTAATATTACTGTTATATTTTTCATCTTAACAAATGTGGCCAAATTGCTGAATTTAAATACAGAACAGAGATTGTATGGAGAAGCAAAACAAAAACAGAATTACCTGGAAAAACTCAGTAGGTCTGGCAGCATCGGCGGAGAAGAAAAGAGTTGACTTTTCGAGTCCTCATGACCCTTCAGATTATTATTGTATGGAGAAGGTTCGCCTGCTGACAGTTTGATGTAAATGTAAGTTGTGACTTTTAAAAATTAATTTTACAGGATGTGGGCTTCGCTGGCTGGGCCAGCATTTATTGCCCACAACAAAAACAGAATTACCTGGAAAAACTCAGCAGGTCTGGTAGCATCGGCAGAGAAGAAAAGAGTTGGCATTTTGAGTCCTCATGACCCTTCAACAGAACTAGGTGAATCCAAGGAAAGGGGTGAAATATAAGCTGGTTTAATGTGGTGGTGGGGGTGGGTGGGGGGGGGTTGCGGTGGTTGATTGGGGGGAGAGAAGTGGAGGGGGTGGTGTGGTTGTAGGGACAAGCAAGCAGTGATAGAAGCAGATCATCAAAAGATGTCATGGCCAAAAGAACAAAAGAACACATAGGTGTTGAAGTTGGTGATATTATCTAAATGAATGTGCTAATTAAGAATGGATGGTAGAGCACTCAAGGTATAGCTCTAGTGGGGGTGGGGGAAGCATAAAAGATTTGAAAATATTTAAAAATAATGGAAATAGGTAGGAAAAGAAAAATCTATATAATTTATTGGAAAAAACAAAAGGAAGGGGGAAGAAACAGAAAGGGGGTGGGGATGGGGGAGGGAGCTCAAGACCTAAAGTTGTTGAATTCAATATTCAGTCCGGAAGGCTGTAAAGTGCCTAGTTGGAAGATGAGGTGCTGTTCCTCCAGTTTGCGTTGGGCATCACTGAACAATGCAGCAAGCCAAGGACAGAAATGTGGGCAAGAGAGCAGGGTGGAGTGTTAAAATGGCAAACGACAGGGAGGTTTGGGTCATTCTTGCGGACAGACTGCAGGTGTTCTGCAAAGCGGTCGCCCAATTTACGTTTGGTCTCTCCAATGTAGAGGAGACCGCATTGGGAGCAACGAATACAGTAGACTAAGTTGGGGGAAATGCAAGTGAAATGCTGCTTCACTTGAAAGGAGTGTTTGGGCCTTTGGACGGTGAGGAGAGAGGAAGTGAAGGGGCAGGTGTTACATCTTTTGCGTGGGCATGGGGAGGTGCCATAGGTGGGGGTTGAGGAGTAGGGGGTGATGGAGGAGTGAACCAGGGTGTCCCGGAGGGAATGATCCCTACGGAATGCCGACAGTGGGGGTGAAGGGAAGATGTGTTTGGTGGTGGTATCATGCTGGAGTTGGCGGAAATGGCGGAGGATGATCCTTTGAATGCGGGGGCTGGTGGGGTGATAAGTGAGGACAAGGGGGACCCTATCATGTTTCTGGGAGGGAGGAGAAGGCGTGAGGGTGGATGCGCGGGAGATGGGCCGGACATGGTTGAGGGCCCTGTCAACGACCGTGGGTGGAAAACCTCGGTTAAGGAAGAAGGAGGACATGTCAGAGGAACTGTTTTTGAAGGTAGTATCATCGGAACAGATTTATTGCCCACCCCTAATTGGCCTTGAGAAGGTGGTAGTGAGCTGCCTTCTTGCACTGTTGCAGTCCATATGGTGTAGGTACATCCACAGTGCTGTTAGGGAGGGAGTGCCAGGATTTTGACCCAGCGACAGTGGAGGGACGGCGATATATTTCCAAGTCAGGATGGTGAATGACTTGGAGGGGAACTTCCAGGTGGTGGTGTTCCCATCTATCTGCTGCCCTTCTCCTTCCAGATGGTGGTGGTCATGGGTTTGGAAGGTGCCAACTTCACTTTGGTCAGTGGATGTTTGTTTACAATCGTAAAACTGAGTAGTGTTCAAGAAAATTTAGCCTAAACTGCCTGATTTAAACTTAAACCAAATGAAGTTCTTAGCCATTACAATGAAGGGTGCTCTTCTGGGCAGGAGTGTAAGAGAAAAAAAATGAAGTCACTGAGGACAATATGCTCAGTGGTCAAAGCTGATTTCATATTGGTAACAATTATGATTAGATTTAAGTGTAGGTGAGACTCAATACTTTATAGTATTCAAGCAGCTGTTAACAAAGAACAATTGAGAATTATATTACCTGATATTTTCCTTTGAGTGGAAGACATGGTCATTCTTTCGACTCACACATGCATCTACACTTGTCTGGTGTAAGTTCTGGTGCAACAACCCTGCAAGTAATCCAAAACTTCTGGGATACACACCAAAAATTGGAACTACAGGAAAAATACACCCAATCATATCTTCCACATCCTCCATTCTAATCTGTCATGGACCCGGCAAGTTCTGCACAGGGTTTCCTTGACTTGTTTTCCCACCTCATCACAAGTTTTTTCTGTGCTTAGTTTTTGTTTCAATGCTTGAGGGCATTGAGTTCCAACTACATTAAATTCTACTTTTTAACGGGTTTTCCCTAATGTAAGGGTTTCTGTTCCCGTTCCCCCTTACGATAGTTGTAGGACCTCAGGAATTACAAGAGCAAAATGTATATGACACAGAGGTTGGCTAACCCTAGATTCATTTGTTTATTGGACTCACAAAATACCCTCCCCGGTACAAATCCCCAAGTAACTTGTCAGGAATTTACACAAAACCCACAACACCAAACCCCTATTCAAGATTGACTGAAACTTACATGAATCACCACAGTTCAAACCCCTCCCATGATTTGACTACAACTTACAAAATTACCCTAGTACAAATCCCTCCACAATTTGGCTGGAAATTACAATCACTTAGGCCTGAATTTTGCCCTCGTCGGGCGGGCTCGGCAGGAGCAGGTGGGAGCGGTCAGGGAGCCGAGCGCCGCCCGCGATCGGCTCCGCACCGGGATTTCATGTGAGCGGGCCAATTAAGACTTGCCCTGCATAGATTGCGAGCGGTAGTGCAGCACTACCTGTGTGGGTGGGGGGGTGGGGGGGGAGGACAGACAGTCGGGTTTGGCGCACAGTTTGAAGCTGCCTCAGGGAGATTGAAGGGCTTTTAAAAAAAAATGACATTAAAAATGTAATGACTGTGTCACATGAGATGGCACGTATTTTTCATGGCAAAAGAAAGTTTTTATTTAATTTGTATTCGCTTTAGGAAATCTTATCCCGCGTGTGGATGTGGTTTCCTAAAAAATGTAAAGGCAGCTTTGCCTTTTTGTCTGCCCACCAACTATTAGGTTGGACGGGCAGCGTAAACTTCAACTTAATTATCTTGTTAATGGTCTTAATAGGCCTTTCAATTATCAGTGGGCGGCAGTCGACTCCAGCACGCGCCCCCCAAACGACCTGTCATGCGAGTGCGTGATGATGTCGGGACACATACCCGACGTCATCGCACGTGATATTACGTTCCGGCATGTCGGGCACGCACCCACATGCCAAAGATAAAATCCTGGCCTTATACTGTTGGTCATAACCAGTGTTGAATTTAGGCTTAGATCCAGAGATGACCAATCTTTGCCCTCCTTCTTCCGACTGCAGTAACTACGTCCTGGTATTGTCCGTCTTTAATAATGATTCAGATCACAATGTGACAAACAGATCTCCTGTTGCCATCCTGCTGAATTGCCGGGTGGTTAACGCTTTTCTATGTCTTTGGTTTATTCCATGCCCTGATCCAGACAGGACTGGATGGACATAATCAGTTCATCCAGGACCCTCCACCCCTGCCTCTCCCTCTGACCCCTTCCCGTCTTCCAATCCCAGTCCCGGCTGTGTATTCACCATACCGCCTGACCATCCCCTCTGTGATGCTGAACGTTCAGTGCTCAGCAAAGGACTCAGTTTCATACCCTTGCGCCCTCATCTCAATGAAATTCGGGCTCGGCATGATGCTGAACTCTTCTTCTGCCGCCTTCGTCTCCGTGCTCACTTCTTTGGGCTGGAGTCCTCTCCCCGTTCAACGGATCCTTTTACCTGCCTCCAATATTCTCCTTCCTCCCGGACCCCTCCCTCTGAATTCTTATCTTCTCTTGATCTGTCCATTGAGAACTGTCGGCGTGACATCAGTCGTCTCAATTTCTCTGCTCCTCTCACCCACACTAACCTGTCTCTCTCTAAACTTGCTGCACTCCGTTCTCTCAGGTCCAACCCTGACATTGTCATCAAACCCGCTGACAAGGGTGGTGCTGTTGTTGTCTGGTGCACTGACCTTTACCTTTCAGAGGCTGAGTGTCAACTTGCAGACACTTCCTCCCATCTCCCCCTTGGACCATGACCTCACCACTGAACATCAAGCCATTGTTTCCAGGACTGTTACTGACCTCATCTCCTCTGGAGAACTTCCTTCCACAGCTTCCAACCTCACAGTCTCCCAACCTCAGACAGCCCACTTCTACCTCCTACAAAAAATCCACAAACAGGACTGTCCCGGCAGACCGATCGTGTCAGCCTGTTCCTGTCCCACGGAACTCATTTCTTGCTACCTTGACTCCATTCTCTCTCCCCTTGTCCAGTCCCTTCCCATCTACATCCGTGATTCCTCTGACACCCTACATCATATCAACAATTTCCAGTTCCCTGGCCCCAACTGCCTCCTCTTCACCATGGACGTCCAATCTCTCTACACCTCCATCCCCCACTGGGATGGTCTGATGGCTCTCCACTTCTTCCTCAATCCCCATCCACCACCACTCTCCTCCATCTGGCTGAACTTGTTCTCTCACTGAACAATTTCTCCTTCAACTCCTCTCACTTCCTTCAAATAAAAGGTGTGGCTATGGGTACCCACATGGGCCTCAGCTATGCCTGTCTCTTTATTGGGTATGTGGAACATTCCTTGTTCCAGTCCTACTCTGGCCCCCTCCCACAACTCTTTCTCCAGTACATCGATGATTACTTCAGTGCTGCTTCGTGCTCTCATCTGGACCTGGAAAAATTTATTAATTTTGCTTCCAATTTCCACCCCTCCATCATTTTCACATGGTCCATCTCTGACACTTCCCTTCCCTTCCTAGAACTCTCTGTCTCTATTTCTGGTGATAGACTGTCCACCAATATTCATTACAAGCCTGCTGACTCCCACAGCTACCTCGACTACAGCTCCTCACACCCCGCTTCCTGTAAGGACTCCATCCCGTTCTCAGTTCCTTCGCCTCTGTTACATCTGTTCTGATTATACCACTTTCAAAAACAGTTCCTCTGATATGTCTTCCTTCATCCTTAACTGAGGTTTTCCACCCACGGTGGTTGACAGGGCCCTCAACAGTGTCCGGACCATCTCCCGCACATCCGCCCTCACAACTTCCTCTCCCTCCCAGAACCATGATAGGGTCCCCTTTTTCCTCACTTATCACCCCACTAGCCTCTGCATTCAAAGGATCATCCTCCACCATTTCCGCCAACTCCAGCATGATGCCACCACCAAACACATCTTCCCTTCACCTCCCTGTTGGCATTCCGCAGGGATCATTTCCTCCAGGACACCCTGGTCTACTCCTTCATCACCCCCTACACCTCAACCCCCTCCCATGGCACCTTCCCATGCAACTGCAGAAGGTGCAACACCTGCCCCTTTACTTCCCCTCTCCTCACCATCTGAGGGCCCAAACAATCCTTTCAAGTGAAGCAGCATTTCACTTGCACTTCCCTCAATTTAGTCTACTGCATTCGCTGCTCCCAATGCGGTTTCCTCTACATTGGAGAGACCAAATGCAGACTGGGTGACCACTTTGTGGAACACCTTCGGTCTGTCCGCAAGCATGACCCAGACCTCCCTGTCACTTGCCATTTCAATACTCCACCCTGATCTCATGCCCACATGTCCGTCCTTAGCCTGCTGCAATGTTCCAGTGAAGCTCAACACAAACTGGAGGAACAATACCTCATCTTCCGACTAGGCACTTTACAGCCTTCCGGACTGAATATTGAGTTCAACAATTTTAGATCATGAACTCTCTCCTACATCCCACCCCCTTTCCAATCCCCCTTTTTTCCAATAATTTATATAATTTTTTCTTTTTCCACCTGTTTCCATTATTTTTAAATGTATTTCCATCCTTTATTTTATCTCTACCTTTTAGTCTATTTCGATCCCTTTCCTCCACCCCAGCCCCACTAGGACTTTCTGTACCTTGCTCGTCCTGCTTTCTACCCTTAATTTGCACATTCCTTAGATAATATCACCACCTTCAACACCTCTTTGTCCTTTTGTCTATGACACCTTTTGGTTATCTCCACCTATCACTGGCCCTCTATCCAGCTGTACCTGTCCCACCGCCCCCGCCCCCCCCAACCAGCTTATATTTCACCTCTTTTCTATTTTTGCTTAGTTCTGTTTAAGAGTCATATGGACTGGAAACATTAACTGTGCTCCTCTCCGCAGATGCTGTCAGACCTGCTGAGTTTTTCCAGGTATTTTTACTTTTGTTTTGGATTTCCAGCATCTGCAGTTTTTTGCTTTTAATCAGTTATAATGTTGTTTCCATAACAGAAAACAATACAATCCCTACTCCAGTGAGGGATACCTAGCTCCACGGTTGACGGATGTGTGACTGCTCCTTCCCTTCCTGGAAGAGGCTAATGACAGGTTGTCTGGGGCCATTTTTTATGATAATAGCACTGTCAATTTCCTAATTGAATTATATGATGGCAGTTGTCCTGTGCCATTGTTTGTGATTATGTCTCTTCCAGTCGCTTAATTGCATTTAAGTTTTGGCTGGCTGACCCTTCTGTGATGTTTCAATTAACCTCTTCATACCTTTATAGTTCACCTCTGTATGGTGTGTTGAGTTTTTTGCTTTCTAATTTACAGTTCGAGATCATGTCCGTGGTTTTAGGGTTTAATATCATCACACCCCCCCACCCACTTTAATGTTTCTTTTACACTCCATATATTGCCGTCGTCGATTCTCCTGCTGTGGTGAGTGTATTGTCAGTCTCAGCCAAATCTTGCATTTCTTTATTCAGTCTATATATTCGATTCCACCAGCCCAAACCCCCTTAAAAATAATCTTTCAAATTTCTTCCTTTTTGCTTTTCGGTTTAGCTTACATGATAGCATAAATAGATACGACACCATAAACAATTGTACAAATACTAATGCATGCGATGCAATTCGAATCCAAGGAGCAACTTCAATATTGAACCTAATATCCCACCAAGGTGGGGTAGTTATTTCCCTGATCTCCTCTCTCATTCCTCCTGCCAGAGAGTACAATAATGTTTTTGGGGAAGTTCCACATCCTTACCAGTTTTGTCAAATGGTCAGGTAATGGCGGGATATCATACCTAAAATGGGATATGTATTCTTGGAGATTTGATAAAATATTGCTCACTGTGATCCAAGAAAGGGATTATCCTTTCCTGTGCTACTTGAACCTCTATCTGAGGTTTAAAGCAAAAGGTCCAGTCATGAACTGGGCACAATTGTGTCATTGCGTACTCTATATTGGCTCACTGCAGTGGCGACACAGTAGGTTCCATTACCCTCATATGCAACCTGGGGTGGGACATGGCTCTGAGCCATCGCCTCCTTAGTGCAGTTCATAGGTTGTGCGCCTTCTGATTCAAACCCACATACCAGTTGGTCAAACTCATTCAGGTTAAATGGACACAACACTACATGTGCAACCCTTCCCTGACACCCTTTCAGATCAGTGCCAGTCATGGAGTTTGTTATAGGATATTGTATGTGCCTGCATGCCATTGTAATTTAAAGGTGCTCGGCAGAGCAAGGGCTAATATGGGGCTGGAGAATAGCACCACCCATGGTATGATGTACAGAGTCACATGGTAATAGATTCAGAGAGAACAGTCTAGAGAGAAGAGTCTGGAAGCAGCTACCTGCATGGTGAACAACACCATGCAAGGCAGTAATCTGGGATCCATAAATAGTTAAAGATTACCAATAAAGGGTTCATGTTTAAATATGCAAGTCTCAAGACCTTCTCATTAACGGGACATCACCACGTACCATATTACAACAAAATTTCCCCACTTAACCATATGCAGAGGGGCCCCTAGGTGCCATACGTATACACCATTTTGAATGATACCAATATTTTTCACCCGTTATACCGGCTTATTGTGACTGACCCATCTCTGACATCCTTAGAACTATATCCATTGTAGTTTGGTTGTATTGACCACAGTCGATTGGGACAGGGTATGCTTCGGAGGCTAACCGTAGCTGGCATGGGTTCATGAGATTGTCATAATTGCTTCTGGCCCTTAGGTATCGGTTGCTTCGTGATGGTACATTATCTTGCTCCAAATCCTCTAAATTACTAGGCCCCTTGTTTAATACCCACATAACGCATGCATCATTTTGGGTGGCCCGGTCTGATGCGTTCCGGTCCTCCTTATTACTTTGTTTATGATCTGGGCATGAGTTTTCCAGCCTAACTATTGTTTCTTTTAGGTGAATATTCATTACTTGGTCTACCTGTAATTCTTGCTCCTCATTCTTATTATCCTCTCCCAGTATTTTCTTTAACTGATCCTCTAAGGTATTGGCCTGCATTTGCAGCTGGGCAATATCTATACTATTGATCAGTGACGTTCCTGTATTAAACACTGTGGCCATGTCATTGATCAACCCCCTTTTCTGTCTCCCCAAACTGGTGTGCTTGTTGTCAACCAGTTTGTAATGAATCCTCCTGACTTTTGTCCCCATAATACAGATCATTGATTGTCAGAACATTTCTTTTCAAAACTTCTTGTACAATTTTTTCCATTCCTGGTGGGCACTGCCAAGGTAGCCATACTTCTGTTAGGTTAAGGATGGCAGATGCAACCTCATAATACACGACATGGTACAACTAATGCTTACAAAGGAGAAACAAGACAAAATTGATTAAACATTCCTAACTTAATAAATACTATAAATCTTAATAGTTAAGTTACTAAAAGATATTTAGTTGGTTACTGGTTATGTTCCAATGACTTGCAAAAGTTCAAACATATCCACGGATATAAGGAGATAAGTGATAAAACTGTAAACAGCTCTGGTTTTTATCTCTCCTTTTTCTAGCAATAATAATTGTATAACAAGACCACTTGTTACACAAACCTGCTCCACAATCAGCAGAAAATCCAAGGCAGTGTGTTTCTTCAGAACTAAGCTTTTAGAGAAGAGCTTAGGGTCATTTAACTAATTCTTGCAAAGCCTGATCCTTCAAAGTACTCTCAAAAACCCAGGTTCTTACTGAGAGGAGATGAAAACTGGCCATGTGGAACTACTGTGAGATGATCAAGCCCATATCCTGCAAAACAGTGCTGAACACAAATAAATCCATGATGACATATGTTTCCATTTTCACCACTCTTGAAACTCCCAGTCGCATAGACAGAAAATTGCATTTACCAGAGAGTGAATAAATGATAGAATTTCTGGACTGGAATTGACGCATTATTGGGTTTATTTCCTCATCTATTTGCACAGTTGTTCATTGCATAAAGGCGACATTAGTTCTAGGTGAAGTGATTCTCTATTCAAGTTTATGGACCACAGACACCATGACAACAACAGACATTTGAACAGGACCAACAAAATAACTCAAGTATCTTCAAACATGAGGTTAACAAACTAAATTGCTTATGTATTTCTGTAGACTGCACAAGTACTTCAATGACTGAAAATCAATTTGGGACATCCTGAGGTCATGAGTGGCACTATATAAATGTCTTTTTTTTTTCTTTCTTGTAGGCTATCAGAAAAAGATTTTAAATTCACAAATACAGCACCTGCTTCTTCAGAAAACCCAAAAGCAAAGAGCGACAAAAAATTCAAACTACAGTCACCATTAATAGATACAACAGGCACTGAGCACATAGCATGGATTAGTTAAGAAAAAACAAGAACCTGCATCTGTATAACAGCTTTCACAAGTTTAGGACATCCCAATGCGCTACCTAGCCAATGAAGTATTTTTGAGTTTTATTCACTGCTGTAATGTAGGAAACACAGCTGCTAATTTGCACATAGTAAAGTTCCACAAACAGCAATGCACTGAATGACTATATCACCTGTTTTAGGTGTGGGGTTGACTCTCCTGCCAGTTTTGTGGATCTATTGAAATTTTACAATAATTTGATAGCAATAATATGCGGGGGGCAGACTTTTGCTGTTAGCTGAAATTGAACTAGAATCATTAATAATAGCCAGTTAATGTTTTTTAAGTGGCAAATTCTATCTAATTTACTATTGGAAGTTTTAAGTGATTAATTTGTAAAGGGGAGAATTGCCACAGGAATTACACAAGGTCCAATTGTAATTTCCGTGGGAGATCAATGGAAACATTGAAGAGATGATGTAAATGCTAATTGCAACATTTAATCCAGGGTTTCTTCCCATTTCTGCCAATGCTACAGCAGGAGATTGGAGCATCCCTGCGGAAATTCCAGGCAACTCTGTTATTGGACTTAAATTCAATGATGGACTGTGCATGACACCTCTTCCTTGTTCCTTTCACATCAGCCACTAGACTCATGCTCGTTCCACTGCCAACCATTTACACAATAACCAACTTTCTCACTTTCCACTTAATGCACTTGCTTTGCATTCAGCTCCTCCACATCCTGCTTGGATCTTGCTTCATCTCAGTCTCAGCCTATGTCCTTCTGGTACAAGACCCACAGTGCTGCACCCTCCTTTCAGTGAGCTCCTATGAGCTCTTGCCCTTTCTTTCTACAGCACAAAGAAGTGCACAAAAATCATGAAGGTGCAAGGATTGGGGAGGACTGTTGTAGGGTGTTAGATGTAGTCCGCTAGGTCTTAATGAAGTTTTGCAGTTTTAAGTAGGTTAACCGTATATATTTATTAACTACAAGAACTATCTACGTATATACAGGAAAGGGTGCAAGCCAGGAGCTGTCTCTATGCCTGTTTGTGTACACAGCTCTGATCAAAACTAGACTGATCCCTAGGTGTAGGCCATGTGTCCTCTTACACCACGTTAACTCTATGTGTGCCAGATCTTTTTACTATACCTCCTCAAAGTCTTTGTTCAATGGCTCGAATTTCCCAGCCACTCACGCTGGTGAGATCTTCCAGTCCTCCGATATGAACGGAGATTTCAATGGCTCGCTGGCCCCGTCGAGGGGGGACCCACCATGTAGGGAAGGGGGGTGATGGGGAATTCTGGCCAATGTATTTCAAGTTATTCTAGTTTACCCCATGTATTTCCATCATTACTACTACCTCATCTCCCCCCTTCAAGTCTCTGAATTAATAGGTTCAGGTGGGCTGGAGGCTTTATAACCATTCTGTATCTTGTTCGCAATACTATCAGAGGAGTGGCTGTCTCTGTCGCTGCAGGCAAACTCTGTCGATTTGGAGGTTGTTCTGGCATGAGGGTATCTTTTCATCCTCATTTTCCATTCCTTTGAATTGAACCACTCTTGGGGCAAAATGTTTAGCTTTGCAGGCGGGCATGCGCCTGACTTGCTCGAGCATAAAATGACGCACGTTGACGTTGGGCGAGCGTCCAGATGTTAATGCACAGTCTCACAATATTTTGGTTGGCGGGTGTGCGCCAGAGTTGGCAGTTTGGCTGTCGACAGTTAAAGGGCCTGTTAAGACCACTAACAAGGTTATTAAAATAAATTTTTCGCTGCCCGTCCGGTTGTCAGGCAGGCAAAAAGGCTAAGCGGCCTTGGCACTTTTTAGGAAACCTCATCCACGGGCGGGATGAGGTTTCCTAAAGCAAATAAAAATGAAGTGAAAATTTGAAAACTTAATTAATAACATGTCCCTGCTCAAGTGACAGCGTCAAATGTTTTATAATATTTTAAATTTCTTTATTTTTAAAAAAATTACTCATCTCCAAGGCAGACCTGTGCGTCAGGGAGATTTTCAAGCACTCTCTCTTGCACATGCCCTATTTCACCATGGCCCCGCTCGGCCTCCTCCCCCTGCCCGCACAGGCAGTGCTGAGCGTTGGGCGCTGCCATTTGTGCTTCACACTGGGCAGGTCTTAACTGGCCCGCCAGCGTGAAATCGCCTTCTGGCCTCAATCGTGGATGGCAGTCGGTTTCCGACCGCCCCCGCCTGCCCCTGCTGAGCCCGCCTGACAAAGGCTAAATTCTGCCCTTGGTCAATTTGACAGGTGTATTGATGGGTGGTTTTTGTTCCATCCTGGTTTTTGTGGAGTGGACAAATGTTGTGGCATGTCTCCATGTTATTTTTTCCTCTTCTTCTTTCATCATGTGGGTCATCGTGCTGTGCTCTGTGATGGGAGATGGTATTTCCTGTTATGAGGATGTGGTTTTTCAGTAAGCTCACTTTTGCGTTTGGCTGTGTGATGTGCTGTGCACTTGCAATGGACAGCTCCTACTTGGTTCCAGCATTATATGTGGCACTGTCATGCTGGCTGAGAATTGCAGCGTTTGGTCTGTGGTAGCGGAGTGGACTTCATCAACAGTTGTTAGAGCCGGAGGTTGAGTCTCTTCTGGTTGTTGGTTGCTCTCCTGTCTATCCTCCTGGAGGCGTCATGGTAATCATCTGAGTGGTTGGCTGGTCTGACACCTGCAACAAAAATGGACAAACCTGCTCTGCAAAGAGAGAAGGCAGTTCAGAGCTGAAGTCCCAGTCAGGATACGCTTTCTTGTTTGAGCCCTGGGGAACTTGCAGTTCTGTATAATTTATGACAGCGGTTGTCTGTGTGGTGTATCCGTTGTTTGAAGCCAGAGGTTTCTCAGCTGTGGTTCTTACTTTGATAGGACTGTAACATTGGCTCCCGCGTCCAATTTAAAGTTCGTGAGGTGGCCATTAACTGATAAAAAAGTCCAGGCTCTTTGACCTCACCCAAGAAGCATGGCTGTGTTTCCTCTTGGTGTGCAATCTCAGCCCCATGAATCACCTTTGGATCTTCTATGTGTTTAAATGTTTTGGCCTTGCACAGTTTGCCAAAGTGTTCAATTCTGTTACATTGAAAGCATTGAAGTTGCAGCACATTGATCTTGCTCCAAAGTGCTGGCATGGTCACTCTATTGGTCGGTTAGGGTATTGCTTCCCTTGGCCGGGAGTGTCTCTGTTTCTGTGTTGTTTAACTAACTGACTGTGGTGTTGCCTTTGTACCACAGTTTACTTTCTCCTCCTAAAATGGACCTGTACTGCGTACTGAATTCAAACCGCCTGACAATCAGGACAGCTTTCCCGAGGGTTAGATCTTCCTTTGCTTTCAGAATGTTTGAGAGTGTGTTGTCCGCCACTCCTATAACTATTCTTTCCCTGATATGTTCATGTTTTAGGTCTCCATATTCATAGCCTTCAGCCATCCTGTACAGATCATTAATGAATGAGTCAACAGGTCCTCCTGCTGCTGGACACGCTTATTAAATTTAGTCCTTTCGAGGATTTTGTTACTTCTTAGGTTAAAATAAACATTGAATAGTTTTAGTACTTTTTCAAATTTAGCAGATGATTCGTTGATTCCTTGTCTAGCAACAATGTTGTCTGCTGTTGGGCTTACCGAGTAGAGGAGTGTGTTAACTTGTTCAGCTTCTGTCTTTTTATCCAGACTGAAAGGGGAGGTGAAAGGGCTAAAAACCAAATACAATGGATAAAGAGTTAGCTTTTGATAAACATAGTCTGGACAAGATAAGAATCAAGGACTGTGTGTATACATTGAATAGGAGTGGATAAGATGATCATGTACGAGTATCTCAAAGATAATAGAAGAGACCAAACTAACTATGTGTGAAAATGCTTGGGTCCTGTAACGAGGTTCAAGCATGTACACATCGGGAATAATAGTACAGACGAAACTAGTTCTGTATGTGAATGAATAGGATAGACAAAACTAATTGTGTGTATGTAAACGAAATGTAGATATTGATCACTGGTGCATGCAAATAAAGTAAGATAAGGGAAAAGTATAACTGCCATGGAATTTAACCATTTGGGGAGCTTGTACCCATCTTGTATGGATACAGTCTCCCCAGCATATGCCTAAATAAAACCAGTAAAAGGAGATTGAGTCTCATCTGGTCGCTGCGGGATCGGAGGGTGCTTGAACTCCCTAACAGTGGCGTAGTTGGCAGGATTCGCCCGGACCTCTGTGAAGGCGGAGCAATGATCTGGGGAATGCCGAGGAAAACTGAACTCGAGTTTATTGCGGAATGAGGAGGTGAGGGAGCCATGTCCCTTCACCTAGCCAGGAAGCATAAAAAGGTGATCAGCAAAATGAAAAAAACAAGGTTGGCAGCCGAGTGATTCACCACAACGCTCAAAAGAATGGTGGAAAGCTCAGACAAGTGATAAAACTGACAAAGCTACTGTACTTATTTTGAGTCTGTATCTGCAACAAACTAAACTAATACAGAAATATCTCGGTCAAGTTGCACCGGTCACAGAGGCAGATCGATTTCTCCCGGGGGCCAACAACAGAGAATGGGAATACGTGGAAAGATGATTGGGACCTGGAAGGTCCCCTACTGAATTTTTGTAACTTAAAAAAAATGAATTGATCTAAGTTACAAGAGCTGTTTGTGCTGAAGAGAAAGAGAAAGAGAGGAAGGGGGTACCCCTAGGGGGTTAATGAGCAGTGACAGACAGCAGCAGAGAAAATGTGAGCTTCAGTCAGTTTGATTGTCCCTGCAGGTGGAGCCTCCAAGATCCCTTTATGCCCCCCACTGCTACTTGAAATTTCATTTAGATAATGAGAGTTTTAAGTCGTTAAGTTCAATGTTGTAAGAATATAAATACATACCTTTATATATGTGTTTGTTTGCGTGAAAGGAAGCATTTGTATGTGAGCTTTAATGTGTTTGCTTCCCAAAATTGTCATTTGTGTGTGTAGTTCAGCACTTTAGAGTCGGAAGCCCCATAAAGGAACATGGTGCATGCATTCAAACGTTCAAACATTTCAAAGTTTTGAGAATAAGGTTTGAGTTGAGATTTCTGGCAAAAATCGCAATTTGAAGTATTGTAAAGATAAAACAGGGCTTGCCTTTGTTTGAGATGAACCAACATTTGTACTAACCCCTTACAGACTAGTAGGGGGTAACCCTCATCACTAGCTTCCAAGCTGATTAAGATCGATACATACGAGTTACAATAGCTCTTAGAGCTGGTATTCTAAAATTCTGAGTGAAAAAAAATTACCTGGAATTCAAAAGGATTCTTGGAAAACCAAAAGACATAAACACACAATCTAGGTGGTTCCAATGGATGAAAATGAGGTCTCTTTTGAAGAAATGAGTTAAATACAAAAGGAAATCTGCAACCCAACAGCACTATTATTGGAATTTGGGACAATATTAAGATGTAAAGTGCAGTGGAATTTAGCAGTTACTTTTGAATAACTGGGATGCGATCCAAGATAAAGAATGTGTTGATAAGCATATGGAACATTTAATCAGGATAAAAATCAATACACATGAAAAAGAAGTAGTTTTAATTTTGATAGTGTAAATTACAGTTCTTACAAAATTTAAAAAAAATTTGTAGTTTGGTTCCTGATAAAGTTCTCAAAAGGGAATTTTTATCTTAAAAGGTTTGACAACAACTGATGCTATTTCAAATGCTGCAAGCTTTTGTATTTGTAAGTCTGCTCCCAGACTCTTCCTCCTACCTCTCCCTGGACCATGACCCCACCACTGAACATCAAGCCATTGTTTCCAGGACTGTCACTGACCTCATCTCCTCTGGGGATCTTCCTCCCACAGCTTCCAACCTGATAGTCGCCCAAACTTCTACCTCCTACCCTAAATCCACAAACAGAATTGTCCCAGTAGACCAATCATGTCAGCTTGCTCCTGCCCCACAGAACTCATTTCTCATTACCTTGACCCCCTTCTCTCTCCCCTTGTCCAGTCCCTTCCCACCAACATCCGTGATTCCTCTGACAACTTACGTCACATCAACAATTTCCAGTTCCCTGGCCCCAACCGCTTCCTCTTCACCATGGACGTCCAATCCCTCTACACCTCCATCCCCCACCAGGATGGTCTGAGGGCCCTTAGCTTCTTCCTCGAACAGAGGCCCGAACAATCCCCATCCACCACTACTCTCCTCTGTCTGGCTGAACTTGTTCTCACACTGAACAATTTCTCCTTCAACTCCTCTCACTTCCTCCAAATAAAAGGTGTGGCTATGGGTACCCGCATGGGCCCCAGCTATGCCTGTCTCTTTTTGGGGTATGTGGAACATTCCTTGTTCCAGTCCTACTCCAGCCCACTTCCACATCTCTTTCTCCAGTACATCGATGATTACTTCGGTGCTGCTTCATGCTCTCGTCGGGACTTGGAAAAATTTATTAATTTTGCTTCCAATCTCCACCCCTCCATCATTTTCATGTGGTCCATCTCTGACACTTCCCTTCCCTTCCTTGACCTCTCTGTCTCAATCTCTGGTGATAGACTGTCCACCAATATCCATTACAAGCCTACCGACTCCCACAGCTACCTCGACTACAGCTCCTCACACCCCGCTTCCTATAAGGACTCCATCCCATTCTCTCAGTTCTTTCTCCTCCATCGCATCTGTTCCGATGATGCTACCTTCAAAAACGGTTCCTCTGACATGTCCTCCTTCTTCCTTAACCAAGGTTTTCCACCCACAGTCGTTGATAGGGCCCTCAACCGTGTCCGGCCCATCTCCCGCGCATCCGCCCTCACGCCTTCTCCTCTCTCCCAGAAACATGATAGGTTCCCCCTTGTCCTCACTTATCACCCCACCAGCCTCCGCATTCAAAGGATCATCCTCCGCCATTTCCGCCAACTCCAGCATGATGCCACCACGAAACACATCTTCCGTTCAACCCCCCTGTTGGCATTCTGTAGGGATCGTTCCCTCTGGGACACCCTGGTCCACTCCTCCATCACCCCCTACTCCTCAACGCCCACCTATGGCACCTCCCCATGCCCACACAAAGGATGTAACACCTGCCCCTTCACTTCCTCTCTCCTCACCGTCCAAGGGCCCAAACACTCCTTTCAAGTGAAGCAGCATTTCACTTGCATTTCCCCCAATTTAGTCTACTGTATTCATTGCTCTCAATGCGGTCTCCTCTACATTGGAGAGTCCAAACGTAAACTGGGTGACCACTTTGCAGAACACCTGCAGTCTGTCTGCAAGATTGACCCAAACCTCCCTGTCGCTTGCCATTTTAACACTCCACCCTGCTCTCTTGCCCACATGTCTGTCCTTGGCCTGCTGCATTTTTCCAGTGAAGCCCAACGCAAACTGGAGGAACAACACCTCATCTTCCGACTAGGCACTTTACAGCCTTCCGGACTGAATATTGAATTCAACAACTTTAGGTCTTGAGCTCCCTCCTCCATCCCCACCCCCTTTCTGTTTCTTCCCCCTTCCTTTTGTTTTTTTCCCAATAATTTATATAGATTTTTCTTTTCCCACCTATTTCCATTATCTTTAAATCTTTTATGCCCCCCACCCCCACTAGAGCTGTACCTTGAGTGCCCTACCATCCATTCTTAATTAGCACATTCGTTTAGATAATATCACCAACTTCAACACCTCTGTGTTCTTTTGTCTGTGACATCTTTTGATGATCTGCTCCTATCACAGCTTGCTTGTCCCTACAACAACACCCCCCTCCACTTCTACTGCGACCCCCCCCCCCCCCCCCCCACCACCACCACCACCTTAAATCAGCTTATATTTCACCCCTCTCCTTGTAAAGAAAAATCAGTTCTGTTGAAGGGTCATGAGGACTCGAAACATCAACTCTTTTCTTCTCCGCCGATGCTGCCAGACCTGCTGAGTTTTTCCAGGTAATTCTGTTTTTGTTTTGGATTTCCAGCATCCGCAGTTTTTTGTTTTTATCCCAAAATATGGAGTTAAGCTCAAGACCTTGACAAAGTTTGGCAGAAATCCAATTTTCAGACGATTTAATGAATCTGGGATAATTCTAAAAAAAATGGTCAGACATAATTTAGTGGGTCATTTTTGAGACCATAAAATGTTGTTTAACAAGATAAGATTGTAGCTATTGCATGTGTAAAATGGTATGAGGAATGGATTAAGGGTAGGAGAAAGAGCTAGGGAAAGAGGACACAATATACAAACTGTTTTAAGGGAGCTGAATTTGATAATCTGGCCATCAACTAAGACATTGGAACTGCACGGGGGAGATAAGCAAAGATCTAGAGACAGAGGTCCTCATTGACATGGAATAGTTAATATGGCCTAAAGAGTAAGGAAAAATGTTAAACGACTAAGACAATAGAGAAACTGACCTCAATAGAATCTTAGGATGATCATGGTCAGGGGAAGAAAAATCTTAGAGGTAAAACTATTTGGAATCTGTAGTTGAGGCAATTGAAGGGTAAGGAGAAATAATACTTAACAACAATTTACCACAAGATGGATACAGTAAAAGGAAAGCTGTAAAAAGGCTAAATAGATGTACTACTGGATATATTATGTTGACATTTTATATATGTGCCTGCGAGCTACAAAAAGTAAGACCACAGGATTAGCACCATGATGACAGGCAGAGTTAAGCAGTTCCCAGAGAGAACTGCCACTGGAAGTGAAGGCACTGAGCCATTGAAAGATAGGATAAGAAGATGCATTGTAGAGTTGTGCAGACAGCTTAAGGAATTGAGGTAGCTATGTGTGACAACACAAAAGGTTGTAAGAGTAATTTACGTTTATCAGCACCAGGGCAGCCGGTCCGGCTAACAGCACTCAAATGTACAAAAGGGAACTTCAAGGGCGCTGGTACCTACCCAAGGGCAAGGACAATGATAAGATGGCAAATGCACTCTTAGGGGATACACCCCAGCGGGATATACTTGCCCAGTAATATTTCGCTAAGCATAAGCACAGACAGGAGTGGCGGAGTAACAATAACTGGGATTTATGACAATATGACTGGGCTGGGCTGGTGGTATGGGGGGGAATGTGAAATGCATGCCAGTTTTTTGCCAACAAAAATTTGGGTGTATCAAGAGATTAATATGATCGCTGGATGGGCAGACCTCCCTTCGTTTGGGAACTCGGTCTTGAGGGACAATACTGTCAAGAAACACGTAAACATGTAATAGATAGGCATGATTGTTATGATACACCATGTTGTAAACTGAATACTTGTTGATATCAAAAGCCAACCCGCTTCCCTATGATGACAAACCCCCTCCAGACAGAATAGTTAGGATCGGGAAGGCCAAACCCCTGTTACATGACGTCACTATGGTATCCCTGGAGGTGACATACAACCTCATAGGTTTAGCAGCGGTCTTACAGGGACCATGTACAGATCACTGTACCTGGATTAAGTGGGCTAAATATTGGTTAGAACAGATCATTGGGGATTACAAGGCTCGAATTACCCCAGGGGTAAGAAGGTGGGGAAGGTGAATAAGGACCCTGTTGGGGGATATAGGAGGTCTCTTTGGAAGTGCGAATTCAGTGGTCAGTTCTGCTCAGTTGTATGAGCTAAATAATTATGCATTGCAAATAGCTACCGAAGCAGCCAAAGGACTGCGGTATAACACACATGGAACAGAATATACTTTAACAGCTATTAGTATACAAGGGGAGGGGCTGTTGGAAACCCTGGACATCTCCACAAAAGGGCTCATTGATGTTGCTGACTCACAAAGTCAGGGAAGGGCGTGCGACATGTTAGCCCAACATCAGATATAGAAGACATCGGGTTTGGGACTGTCCCCGGCCACGTGTTTGAGTCAATATCCCTATTGAATCTAATAAACCTGTACCCGGAACGACAAAAACTTGTAGTCACCCAACCTCAGTTTGGAGGAGAGGACAGGATGATTAAATTCCTAATGACAATGCCCCAACTGTACAACACGATAGTTATCGATTCGAATCCCTGGGGGTAGAGAGAGATGGGTGGCTTTACCGAGCAGGATTCCATGGGTACCTCGCCTACGTTAACTCTGCAATTTGGATGAGTACCAAGGACTGTTGCATGGAATCACAAAGTTAGGTTGTGTATGCTTGCCTTATCCTAGAGCCCCTGACTAACAACAGCAGAATTACCCTCAATATGTCCCCCATCCAGGAAGCTTTCAAGGCAGTCCAAATGTCCCCAGAACAATGGTGCTTTACGACCAGTGAAGACAAGATGGTTTTTGGGGGACTAAGGTGTTCAGTGAACTCCAATTTTTGTATACAAATCACTGACTCCCTTACATTAGGAGTCTTCTACTTACCAGGACAAATGACAGGATATGCATTTAGTCCTTGGTGGGATCATACAGAATTTACTGACGAGTCCCCGGGCAAGATAGCATGATTAGCCATGGTACAGGCCACAAACCTAGCACATCAATACACATGCACGCCCGAGGACCAAGTTAGAAGGGGACGCGTCCAGGTGGACCTGGCCATCAAATCTGCAACAAATTTAGGCTGGGTCTGCTTCAGCCTATGCTACCTCAGTGCGCTTGATCAATTGATGGGAGGTCCTCCAAATGGCAATGGCGATCTTCAGCCTAGCAGTATTGGTTTGGACCATTTGCCTGTGTTACTATCAGCAGGGAATCTTAAAGAACTACAGCATAAGATTCCAAAGACATGCTTTAGTGTCCACCACAGGCGGGTGAAAGGGACTTGAGGAGAGACTAGTTTATATAGCTCGGCAGTTTAGGATTCCTCCAAAAGTCTGGACGACGGGCCATCCGAAGGATGAAGAAGGAACTCTCAATGTCAGTAATTGGCCAATTTGGGCTTTGCCAAGGGCCAAAAGGGGGGACTGAAGAGGGAGGTGAAAGGGCTAAAAACCAAATACAATGGACAAAGAGGTAGCTTTTGATAGACCACAAGTCATAGTCTGAACAAGATAAGAATCAAGGACTGTGTGCATACATTGAATAGGAGTGGATCAGGTGATCATGTACGAGAATCTCAAAGGTAACAGGAAAGACCAAACTAACTGTCTGTGAAAATGCTTGGGTCCTGCAATGAGGTTCAAGCACGTACACATCAAAGATAACAGGATGAACCAAACTAAGTAGGTGTGAAAATGCTTGGGTCCTGCAATGAGGTGCAAACATATACACATTGAGGATAATGGTATAGATGAAACTAGTTCTGTATGCGAATGATTAGGATAGTCAAAACTAATTGTGTGTGTAAATGAGATGTAGACATTGATCATTGATGCATGCAAATACAGTAAGATAAGGGAAAAGTATAACTGCCACAAAATGTAACCATTTGGGGAGCTTATACCCATCTTTTACAGAAACAGTTTCCCTGGCACATGCCTGAATAAAACCGGTAAAAGAAGCTTGAGTCTCGTGTGGTTGCTGTAGGATCGGAGGGTGCTTGAACTCCCTTCCACAGACCTAAAGCAATCATGTATCTAAAGAATCTTTTTCTCCAAAGTACCCAATTATGTGATTGACCTGGGCCTTCAATAAGTCCAAATTGATCTGGAAGAGTAGATTTCTGATCCATGGTTAAAAATATTTAAAGTGTAGGTTCAGCTTTAAGAAGTTGCTGAAATTCAAAATGGCACTGCCGTTCGTTTGAAGAGAAAGGATTCCCCCCGTGCCTGCTCGCCTTGGTAGGCTCACACAGCAATGGCGCTCACGCTCTGCCTTGAAAACATTTTAAACACTGGGCATTTTGATGGACTAGCTGCTGACTTCTCTGTTTCAGTGCTATGCTTTAGGGTCAGACAGCATCGAACTCTGGCCTTTGTTGGTCTTAAAAGCCAATTCCTTAGTCACGATTTTTCTGAGTTAATTAATTTTTTCCTATCTCGGAGTGAGCTTGCACACCACGGGAATCTGGTTTTTCAGACAAGAGTTTTTAAATGGCAATTTCTAACCACTGAACTATTTAAAGGTTTCTCAGGACTTGCCTTATCCGTGAATTCAAAAGTTTTAGTTTATCCCTGCAAGTTTTCTGACTCTGCGCGCTCTAGGCTTTTGAAGCTGGATTTCTATGGAATTCAAAGGAGTCTTCAGCTGCAGTGAGGAATTTAATTCCTGCCTTCAGCTTCCAAGTCTTTCTTTAAAGCTTTTCCCTGGCGATTTTCCTCTGCAAGCCTGCATCTCGTGCTTTTCTTCAGGTCAGAATTCTTCCTCAAATTTTTCTTTAGTCTTGCAGGATTTTAGTCTTTCTCTGCATTTTTTGCCATGTTTTAAGTTCTTCCATTCACCGCTGCCATGTTGTAGGGTGTTGGATAATGTTTGGTAGGTCTTAATGAAGTATTCATAGTCTTAAGTATGTTAACTGTATGTATTTATTAACTACAAGAACTATGTACATATATACAGTAAAGGAGTCAAGCTAGGAACTGCCTCCATGCCTGCCTGCTCGCATGGCTCTGTCCAACACTAGACTGACCCCCAGGGGTGGGTCATGTGTTCCCTTACATCAGTGAATTAGCAATACTGTACTCAGTCCCAAGGTAACCCTTATATTAGTAGGGTCACCTCATGTCAATGATCTTTCAATAAAAAGCTCGATAGAAAGAAAGTTCATTGCCCTGAAGTGCTGGGGTGAATTTTACCCCAGAGAGCAATTTATAAGTTCTGAAATGCCTTGAAAATGTTTTAATCAGCAAAGCACAGAGACTCTATTCATGGAATAGGGTCCACTTTAAATTTTGCTCCAGGTTGAAGGGAGGAAGGGATAAACCAGGGAACTACAGGCCAGTCAGTCTAACCTCAGTGGTGGAGAAACTATTGGAAGCAATTCTGAGGGACAAAATTAATCTACGCTTAGAGAGGCAGGGATTAATCAAGGATTGTCAGCATGGTTTTGTTAAGGGGAGGTTATGTCTGACCAATTTGACTGAATTTTTCGAAGAGGTGACCAGGTGTGTAGGTGAGGGCAATGCATTTGATGTAGTCTACTTGGACTTCAGCAAGGCTTTTGATGAGGTCCCGCATGGGAGACTGATAATGAAGGTAAGAGCCCATGGGATCCAAGGCAACTTGGCAAATTGAATCCAGAATTGGCTGAGTGGCAGGAAGCAGAGGGTGATGGTCGAGGGGTGTTTTTGTGACTGGATGCCTGTGTCTAGTGTGGTTCCGTAAGGAGCGGTGTTGGGTTCCTTGCTGTTCGTGGTATATATAAACGATTTAGACTTGAATGTAGGAGGGTTGATCAGTAAGTTCGCAGATGACACAAAAATTGGTGGGGTGGTAAATAGTGAGGAGGATAGCCATTCTTTGGTTTGAAATGTGGTGCTTCAAATACTGAGGGAACAGGGAACTGGCATTTAATAAATGCATTGTGAATGTTGCCAGCATAATGGACATTCACCAGCATGATGTGCTGAGCATAGTCACACACCAACTACATGTCCAAGGAGTCGAACCCTTTGCAGTTTTGGCACTTCTCAGCATTTAGAAGCTGCGCCCACTGCTGTGTGCAGTCGATGGCATCCTGTACCATGGAGATGCCTGTTATTCTGGAAAAGCCACATGCACATTCCACCTGCTCCTTTCCAGTCAGGGAGTGTACAATGAGCTTCCCTTTCCTGGCATAAAGATCATTGGTCACCTCCCTTTCGGCAGCAGTAGAAGTGACCTGGGATGTCACCTGCTCCCAACGCAAAGAAATTAAGGGCCATGGTCACCTTTTGGCAGAGCGTCCCTTTCCTTGCCCTGAGGTTGCAGGTCTGTCTACAAGAGATGGCAGATTTTCATGAGCACTTCCTTTGTTAAATTAATTCAACACACAGGCAGATTCTGGCTTAAGTAAAGGTTCCCAGGAGACCCTGAGTGCATTAGGCCTCTTCCTGGCTGCCTTCCTTTCACACCTCCTCCTCCCTCTGTGCTGCCTCAGTTCCATCTCCCTCTCATACTACAGGCCATGGGAGCAAGCGGTTTGACCAGAACCCAGAAATCCAAACCCGGGCCTTCTCCACATACAGCAATACTCCTTGTTGAGTTCCCCAACTATAAACAACTCAACAAATCATCAAGCCATTGTACAAACTCAAAAGAACATAAATAAGAAGAGTATGTCACATAGCCCCCTGAACGTACTCTGTCATTTAAGAAGATCATAACTCACCCTTAACCCAAAATCCACTTACCTGCCCAATCCTCATATCCCTTGATTCCCCTACATCCAAAAATCTATCAATCACAGCCTTCAACAACTTTCTGGGGAACAGAATTCCAAATATTCACAGCCCTCTGAATGAAAAGGTTTCTCCCCATCTTACTCTGAAATGGCTGCCCTCTCATCTTGATAGTTCTTGTCCTCTAGGATTAGCTTCGCCAGTCAGTGAGGTGAGAGTGACATCCCTTCTACAAGATGCACTGCAGGAATTCACCTTCGACAGCACCTTCCAAACCCGCGACCACTACCACCTAGAAGGACAAGGGCAGCAGGCACATGGGGACACCATCACCTGGAGGTTCCCCTCCAAGTCACTCGCCATCCTGACTTGGAAATATATCGCCGTTCCTTCACTGTCGCCGGGTTAAACTCCTGGAACTCCCTTCCTAACAGCACTGTGGGTGTAGCTACACCAGAAGGACTGCAGCGGTTCAAGAGGGCAGCTCACTATCACCTTCTCAAGGGCAACTAGGTATGGGCAATAAATGCTGGCTCAGCCAGTGAAGCCCACGTCCTGTGAATGAATAAAAAAGTAATCTGGCCAGATTTTCATGGAGTCGGGAAAGCTCATCCCAGCACTTATTTCACTCGCAGGAGGGGGACGCCCACGACAAGAGAGTAACTTGGCAGCATTTACCAGTCAGGTTGGCACCAGGCAAGGGAATGGGATCTCCTGTCCCCATGAAATGCGCCCATTTTCCAAGGTCATTTCCCCTCCTTCCCTGGCTAACCCTCTCCCCGGCCTCTCAAACCCAGCCCCCCATTCACCCCTCTCACTGGAGCCTGCCAGACTTGCCTTCAATCTGGCCTCCATAACCTCCTCTTCTTGAGTGATTGGCTGCAATTCCAGCAGTGGCCAGCAGTGCAATTGGACTGGTCAACAGCTCTCAATCCCCAGGTGATTGTGGAAATATTGCTCTCAGGCATTAACACCCCACCAAGTGTAAAATGGCTGCAGGGCAGCGAGCTTTTTTGTGAGAGAGTTCCTGACCAATGTTTTTATTTGGGGGCTAGCGGGGAATGCCCAACCGTTAAAATCCAGCCCTGTGAGTTTGGTATTTCTTTCTAAAAGTTATTGGTCTCATAACAGCTTTGTCACATCCTCCCTGCACCTCTTGCCCAAAACCTTTAATCTGTGTCCTTTGGTCCTTGTGCCATCAACTATTGGGAACAGCATTTCTTCATTGATATTATCTAAACCTATAAACCTCTATCAAATCTCCCCTCAATCTCTTTGACTCCAAGAAGAACAACTCTACCTTCTCCAATCTGACCCTGAAGCTAACATTCCTCATTCCCTGGAATCATTCTGGTAAAATCTCCTCTGTACCCTCTCAAGGAACCTCATATTTTTCCTGACCAGAATTGAACACAATACTTTACTTGTGACAGGTTCAGCATAACTGCCCTGCTTTTGTACTCAATGCCTCTATGAAGCACAAGATCCCAAATATTCTTCTAACTACTCTCTCAATAAGTCCTGCCACTTTCAAAGGTCTATGCACATGAACGTTCAGATCCCTCTGCCGCTGTACACTCATTAGAGTTGTGCCATTAAGTCTACATTGTCTCTTCCTATCCCTTCTGCCAAAATGCATCAGCCCATGCTTTTCTGTATTAAATTATATTTGCCATTTGTCTGCCCATTCTGCTAGCTCATATGTCCTGTTGCAGTTGATTAGCAACATCCTCACTGTTTGCCACAAGTCCAAATTTGGTTTCATCAGAAAATTTTGAAATTTTGCTCTGTATTCCATATCCAAATCAATTATATACATCAAAAAAGTAGCAATCCTAGCATGGACCCTTTAGGAGCACCTCAGTCTACCACCCTCCAGTCTGCAAATCTACCACGATTTTTAAAATAAATTTAATCAATATTTAAGCATTTTTCAGGGCTTAATTTCCTTCCCACCTTCTTTTGCTTGCAGGATAGGCAAGTGAAACATGACCAGATTGCGCTCCAAATGAGATCTGCTCAACACACTTGTATTTCTAAATTCTGGTTATTTTCCCAGAACCTGATAGGCCTGCAGCAGCAGCAATGGTTTTTGGTCACAGTACCTTCTGGCTGTTGTCCATAAATAGCTGCCAGAAGGCCTTGAGGCCTTAGTTATATTGTTGGACCTGTTAAAAAGGAACTTAACATCTGGGCTCTCCACATCCTTGCCACCTGCCTCTCACAGACCTGAATGGGGCTGGGCAGAAGGCCTGAGGCTCATTACCTCTTAATAAATCAATAAAATGATTCTCAATTTGAACACTGGAAAATGAGAATTATGCAAAGGGTGTGGTTACTAACCTTTTGCATTATTTGTACAGGATTTCCATTCTTGTTCCTCCATTTTTGGGCATTCTCAAGAAATCCCACACAACACAAGAGGAGACACAGACCTTCTGCCTCTAACATAAAAGCAAAATACTACGGATGCTGGAAATCTGAAATAAAAACAGAAAATACTGGAAGAACTCAGCAGGTCTAGCAGCATCTGTGGAGAAAGAAACAGAGTTAACATTTCAAGTCCAATATGACTCTTCTTCAGAACCCAGAGAGGTAAAAATATGATGGATTTTATTCTGTTGAAAAATGGAGGAAGGACAGGTGGAGCAAAATAGAAGGTCGGGGATAGGTTGGAAGACAGGTGAGGTTAAATGACAAAGATGCCATGGAACACAAGACAAAGGGAGTGGTAATCTTAGTGTTAGAGTTTAAAGCTTTGGTCTAGTGCAGGTGTTGATAGCAGAATAAAGGTCAGCACCCTCTGAATGCAAAATAGCAGAATGTGTTAAAAGCAGAAATGGGCCAGCACTATTGGAAAGCAAAAACATGAGACCAAGATACGGACTGGCACTTGCGGGGAAAAAAACAATAGAGTTCGTGGTCTGAAGTTGGTGAACTCAATATTGAGCCTAGAAGGTTGTAAAGTGCCTAATTGGAAGATGAGGTGCTCTCAAAGCAGTCACTCAGTGGGTGTTTACTCTCTCCAATATAGAGACAGTATTGTGAGCAGCAAATGCAGTAGATTAAATTGAAAGAAGAGCAAGTAAATCGCTGCTTCACCTGAAAGGAATGTTTGGGGCCTTGGACAGTGAGGAGGTAAAGTGGCAGGCATTACATTTATATGGGGAGGTGCCGTGGGAAGTGGATTAGTTGTTGGGGGTGATAGAGGAGTGGACCAGGGTGTCACGAAAGGAACGGTCCCTACGGAATATTGACATAGGAGATGAGGGGAAGATGTGTTTGATGGTGGCATCACACTGGAGTTAGAAGAAATGGCGGAGGGTGATCCATTGAACATGGAGTTTGGTGGGGTATGAAGTGAGGACAAGGGGAACCCTATCGTGGTTCTGGGAGAGAGTGGAAGGGGTGAGGGAAAAAGTGCGGGAAATGTGTCGGACACGGTTGAAGACCTTGTCAACAACAGTGGGGAGGAGATCCTCGGTTGAGGAAAAAGGAACACTTGTTGGAAGCTCCATTGTGAATGGATGCAATGAAGACCGAGAAACTGGGAGAATGGAATGGAGTCTTTACAGAAAGCAGGGTGTGGGGAGAAGTGGTCGAGGTAGCTGTGAAAATCAGTGGGCTTGTAATGAATAGACAGTCTATCACCAGAAATTGAGACAGAGGAGTTAAGGAAGGGTTGCAAAGTGTCAGAAATGGAACATGTGAAGGTGAGAGAAGGGTGGAAACTGGAAGCAAAATTGATTACATTTTCCAGGTCCAGGCAAGAACATGTAGTGGCACCGATACAATCACCGATGTACCGGAGGAAGAGTTGTGGGAGGGGGTCCAGTGTATGACTGGAACAAGGAATGTTAAGCATACTCCACAAAAAGAAAGGCATAATTGCAGTCCATGCGGGTGCCCATGGCCACACCTTTTATTTGGAGGAAGTGAGACAAGTTCAATGAGAGAAGTTGAGCCAGCTGGAGGAGGGCGGTGGTGGATGGGGATTGTTCAGGCCTCTGTTCAAGGAAGCAGCGGAAAGCCCTCAGACCATCCTGGTGGGGAATGGAGGTGTGGAAAGGTTGGACATTCACAGTGAAGAGGAGGTGGTTAGGGCCAGGAAAATAGAAATGGTATTAATAGCAGAATAAAAGTAAGCATTATGTGAAAGTTTCTGTCTCTGCCTATGTTTTTTAACTAGGAAATTAATGTGTCCTTGGTGCAAAGCAGAGGAAAAAAAGGCCTTCACATCTGTCTTTTTCTGGCTGCCCTCGCTTCTATTCTGTCTGATTTTTATTACTTGAATTTAAATTTTTATTTTTTCTTTGCCTCCATTGTTTTCCTACTTATGGTAACCCAGATGACATCTGAGAACTTTTCACTATTTTTTGCGAAGTTGAAAATCTCTACCGAACATATTCACTTCTGCTGCCAATGTCCAATTTGGAAGCGATGACACACCCAAAGCGCTTTTTTAAAAATCAGCCAGCCAAATGACAAAGAACTCAATGCTAACATGGCTGCGATGTAAAAACAACAAGGATCAACCACTGACAACTTGATGACAGTCAAGCAGATATGGATAAGCCAATGGATGAATAAATTATTCAACAGCCACCTGAAGAATATCTCATCTGGATAAATCAACACAGCCACAATCAATCAGGTCTAAGCCTCTTTAATTGCTTCTAATGTTGGAGCCTGTACATTTTTTTTAAATATATATCTGGCCAAACTGCTGGACTGTCTTCATTCAGATAAATGTAAATTGGTATTAAACATTATATTGTTTTCATTTTATATTATACAGAAGAAATGTATTTTGACATGGATTTATTTCTAGGGAAATATAATATAGATTTCATTTATTTCTACAGGTCTTCATTCTCCCATTATATTGAATGAGAATGTTATTCCCTCGTGTCAGTATTCAGCTGAATAGCAATAACTTTTTTTTATCTTTTCACCGTTAGCAACAAGGAAAGCAATTTGTACTTATGAACAGCCAACTGGCAATTAAAAAGAAAAAAAAAACCCAAAAATGTTGAGTACACAAGGTGCACATTTTCTTTGCCATTCTGAACATTGACTAATCTGTCTGTCTTCTTCTCCACACATTTAAGCAAATGCAATTTGCAGATGCCTGAATTACAATTAAAAGCACCATCTGACTGGAAAAATGTTTATTATCCCAAGCGTAATAGGTCAAGTACTGCTGCCAATCTTGTGCATCAGTTGATGCAAGAGTAGCAGTTATGGAATGATAATTGGATGCCTCATTTTACATGTCACACCTACCAGTGACTAGTTGTCATTGAGTTTCACAGGTGACATGGAAACCAAAGAAACCAATTGCAATTAAACAGATTTAGCCCCTAATAGAACGGCTGTGGTGTTTTCTCGTTTGCCAGTAATTTTCAATGGAGCTTCTCAGCCCTCATTTCCACTGGCACAATCAGTACAATGTAATTATTTAGCCGCATGTTGGATGTAAACTTTCTTCTGCAGCTATGTTTGTGGCAAAAAACAAAAAACGGCAGATGCTGGAAATCCAAAACAAAAACAGAATTACCTGGAAAAACTCAGCAGGTCTGGCAGCATCGGCGGAGAAGAAAAGAGTTGATGTTTCAAGTCCTCATGACCCTTCGACAGAACTAGGTGAATCCCAGGAAGGGGTGAAATATAAGCTGGTTTAAGATGGTGGGGGGGGTGGCTTTGGGTGGGGGGAGAGAAGTGGAGGGGGGTGGTGTGGTTGTAGGCAAAAGCAGTGATAGAAGCAGATCATCAAAAAATGTCACAGACAGCAGAACAAAAGAACACATAGGTGTCGAAATTGGTGATATTATCTAAAAGAATGTGCTAATTAAGAATGGATGGTAGGGCATTCAAGGTATAGCTCTAGTGGGGGTGGGGGGAGCATAAAAATTTAAAAATATTTTAAAATAATGGAAATAGGTGGGAACAGAAAAATCTATATAATTTATTGGAAAAAAACAAAAGGAAGGGGGAAGAAACAGAAAGGGGGTGGGGATGGAGGGGGGAGGTCAAGACCTAAAGTTGTTGAATTCAATATTCAGTCCGGAAGGCTGTAAAGTGCCCAGTCAGAAGATGAGGTGTTGTTCCTCCAGTTTGCGTTGGGCATCACTGGAACAATGCAGCAAGCCAAGGACAGACATGTGGGCAAGAGATCAGGGTGGACTGTTAAAATGGCAAGCGACAGGGAGGTTTGGGTCATTCTTGTGGACAGACCGCAGGTGTTCTGCAAAGCGGTTGCCCAGTTTACGTTTGGTCTCTCCAATGTAGAGGAGACCGCATTGGGAGCAACGAATGCAGTAGACTATGTTGGGGGAAATGCAAGTGAAATGTTGCTTCACTTAGAGGAGTGTTTGGGCCCTTGGACAGTGAGGAGAGTGGAAGTGAAGGGGCAGGTGTTACATCTATTGCGTGGGCATGGGGTGGTGCCATAGGTGGGGGTTGGGGAGTAGGGGGTGATGGAGGAGTGGACCAGGGTGTCCTGGATGGAACGATCCCTATGGAATGCCAACAGTGGGGGTGAAGAGAAGATGTGTTTGGTAGTGGCATCATGCTGGAGTTGGCGGAAATGGCGGAGGATGATCCTTTAAATGCGGAGGCTGATGGGGTGATAAGTGAGGACAAGGGGGACCCTATCATGTTTCTGGGAGGGAGGAGAAGGCATGAGGGCGGATGCGCGGGAGATTGGCTGGACATGGTTGAGGGCCCTGTCAACGACCGTGAGTGGAAAACCTTGGTTAAGGAAGAAGGAGGACATGTCAGAGGAACTGTTTTTGAAGGTAGCATCATCGGAACAGATGCGACGGAGGCGAAGGAACTGAGAGAATAGGATGGAGTCCTTACAGGAAACGGGGTGTGAGGAGCTGTAGTCAAGGTAGCTGTGGGAGTCGGTAGGCTTGTAATGGATATTGGTGGACAGTCTATCACCAGAGATTGAGACTGCGAGGTCAAGGAAGGGAAGGGAAGTGTCAGAGATGGACCACGTGAAAATGTTGGAGGGGTGGAGATTGCAAGCAAAATTAATAAATTTTTCCAAGTCCTGACGAGAGCACGAATCAGCACCGAAGTAATCATCGATGTACCGGAGAAAGACTTGTGGAAGGGGGCCAGAGTAGGACTGGAACAAGTAATGTTCCAAATACCCCATAAAGAGACAGGCATAGCTGGGGCCAATGTGAGTACCCATAGCCATACCTTTTATTTGGAGTAAGTGAGAGGATTTGAAGGAGAAATTGTTCAGTGTCCTGGAAACAATGTCACTGACATCATCTCCTCTGGGGATCTTCCTCCCACAGCTTCCAGCCTGATAGTCGCCCAATCTCAGACGGCCCGCTTCTACCTCCTACCCAAAATCCACAAACAGAACTGTTCCGGTAGACTGATCGTGTCAGCTCGCTCCTGCTCCACAGAACTCATTTCTCGTTATCTTGATTCCCTTCTCTCTCTCCTTGTCCAGTCCCTTCCCACCTACATCCGTGATTCCTCTGACACTTACGTCACATCAACAATTTCCAGTTGCCTGGCCCCAACCGCTTCCTCTTCACCACGGACGTCCAATCCCTCTACACCTCCATCCCCCACCAGGATCGTCTGAGGGCCCTTAGCGTCTTCCTCCAACAGAGGCCTGAACAACCCCATCCACCACTACTCTCCTCCGTCTGGCTGAACTTGTTCTCACACTGAACAATTTCTCCTTCAACTCCTCTCACTTCCTCCAAATAAAAGATGTGGCTATGGGTACCCGCATGGGCCCCAGCTATGCCTATCTCTTTATGGGGTATGTGGAACATTCCTTGTTCCAGTCCTACTCCGGCCCCCTTTCACAACTCTTTCTCCGGTACATCGATGATTACTTCGGTGCTGCTTCGTGCTCTCGTCAGGACTTGGAAAAATTTATTAATTTTGCTTGCAATCTCCAACCCTCCATCATTTTCACGTGGTCCATCTCTGACACTTCCCTTCCCTTCCTTGACCTCGCAGTCTCAATCTCTGGTGATAGACTGTCCACCAATATCCATTACAAGCCTACCGACTCCCACAGCTACCTTGACTACAGCTCCTCACACCCCGCTTCCTGTAAGGACTCCATACCATTCCCTCAGTTCCTTCGCCTCCGTCGCATCTGTTCCGATGATGCCACCTTCAAAAACAGTTCCTCTGACATGTCCTCCTTCTTCTTTAACTGAGGTTTTCCACCCACGGTCGTTTACAGGGCCCTCAACCAGGTCTGGCCCATCTCCCGCGCATCACGCCTTCTCCTCCCTCCCAGAAATATGATAGGGTCCCCCTTGTCCTCACTTATCACCCCATCAGCCTCCGCATTTAAAGGATCATCCTCCGCCATTTCCACCAACTCCAGCATGATGCCACTACCAAACACATCTTCCCTTCACCCCCACTGTCGGCATTCCGTAGGGATCGTTCCCTCCGGGACACCCTGGTCCACTCCTCCATCACCCCCTACTCCCCAACCCCCACCTATGGCACCACCCCATGCCCACACAAAAGATGTAACATCTGCCCCTTCACTCCCACTCGCCTCACCGTCCCAGGGCCCAAACACTCCTTTCAAGTGAAGCAACATTTCACTTGCATTTCCCCCAACTTAGTCTACTGCATTCGTTGCTCCCAATGCGGTCTCCTCTACATTGGAGAGACCAAACATAAACTGGGTGACCGCTTTGCAGAACACCTGCGGTCTGTCTGCAAGAATGACCCAAACCTCCCTGTCGTTTGCCATTCCAACACTCCACCCTGCTCTCTTGCCCACATGTCTGTCCTTGGCTTGCTGCATTGTTCCAGTGATGCCCAACGCCAACTGGAGGAACAACACCTCATCTTCCGACTAGGCCCTTTACAGCCTTCCGGACTGAATATTGAATTCAACAACTTTAGGTCTTGACCTCCCCCCTCCATCCCCACCCCCTTTCTGTTTCTTACCCCTTCCTTTTGTTTTTTTCCAATAAATTATATAGATTTTTCTTTTCCCACCTATTTCCATTATTTTAAAATATTTTTAAATCTTTTATGCTCCCCCCACCCCCACTAGACCTTACCTTGAGTGCCCTACCATCCATTCTTAATTAGCACATTCGTTTAGATAATATCACCAACTTCGACAACTATGTGTTCTTTTGTTCTGCTGTCTGTGACATCTTTTGATGATCTGCTTCTATCACTGCTTTTGCCTACAACCACACCACCCCCCTCCACTTCTCTCCCCCCACCCAACCCCACCCCCCCACCACCTTAAACCAGCTTATATTTCACCCCTTCCTGGGATTCGCCTAGTTCTGTCGAAGGGTCATGAGGACTCGAAACGTCAACTCTTTTCTTCTCCGCCGATGCTGCCAGACCTGCTGAGTTTTTCCAGGTAATTCTGTTTTTGTTTTATGTTTGTGGCAGTTTTTCTTCCATAGGTTAAAAGATTTATTTCACTAGTTTGGATCCAAACCCACTGGGAATTTGGGGATCTTTACTTCCACCCCTCTACCACCCTAACACCTCTACACCCCCATGATTTCTGCTCATAAATTTCTTCATAGGAGATATTCATGTATATTCCAAAATTGGCGTGTTTTTTTTGCCTTACCGCTGTCCCACCTGTTCTCAGTAAAGGACTGGTGGTAGAATCAAAATGGATCAACTGCTGGGTCTGTCAACTAAACACTGCTTTGACTTACATTCCCACTTTCTGTAAAATCCTGTTGGCCAGAGCTCCCATCAGATCCTTGACTTTTGGAGGCATTTTCCTGGCAGCTGGTTGTGGTTTTTCCATCTGGACATATTTGAAAGCTGCCATTGTCGGTTCTGTACTCAGTGTGCTTGCAAAAATTGTACTTTTGCCAGAAAGACACTCAATATAATTAATGGTACATTAACCAACCATCACAGAGGCATGGAAGAATTGTATGTCATAGGATGCTGCAATATCTGGGAGATGATGGTATAGTGGTAACAGCACTAGACTAGTAATCCAGAGGACTTGGGTTCAAAACCCATCATGGCAGCTGGTGGAATTTAAATTGAATTAATCAAATCTGGAATATAAAGCTAACTTCATAATAGTGACCATGAAGCTATCATCAATTGCTGTTAAAAACTCATCTGGTTCACTAATCCCCTTTAGGGAGGGAAATCTGCCATCCTTACCTGATCTAGCCTACATGTGACCCAAACCCAGGGCAATGTGGTTGACTCTTAACTGCCCCTCTGAAATGGCCTAGCAAGCCACTCAGTTCAAGGGCAATAACAGACGAGAAACAAACGTTGGCCTTGCCAGTGGTCCCCACTGCCTGTGAAAGAATATATCTGTACCTGTGGGCAAAAACAGGGTTCTAGAGACAACAACAACTTATATTCATAGAGCACCTTTAATGTAATGAAACATCCCAAGGCTTTTCACAGGAGAATAGTAAAACAAAGTAAGACACCCAGGTACATAGATCAGGTGATCAAAGAGGTTTGTGTTAAGGAGTGCCTTAAAGGAGGAAAGTGAGGTTGAGAGTTGTAGGGAGGGAATTCCAGAGAGTGGGGCCTAGGCAACTGAAAATGGCCATCAATGGTGGAGTAAACATATTTGAGAGTGTGCAAGAGGTCAAAATTAGAGAAGTGCAGATATCTTGGAGGGTAGTGGGGTGGAGGAGGCTCTAGAGATAGGAAGAGGTAAGGCCATAGAGAGATTTGAGAACAAAGATGAGAATTTTAAAATCAAGGTGTTGCTTGACTGGGAGCCACTGTAGGTCAGTGAGCACAAGGGTAATTTGGAAAATCATTTGCTGCAAATTAAGGCATAGGCAGCAGATTTTTGAATGATCTCAAGTTCAGCAGCAGATAAGCTGAGATGGGGTGAAGTCAGGTGATGTTACAGATGTAGAAATGGGTGGTCTTAGCAATGGTGTGGATATGAGGTCAGAAGCTCATCTCGGGATGAAATATAACACCAAGTTTGCATACAGGCTGGCTTAATCTCAGGCTGTTGTCAGAGAGTGGGATGCAGTGGGCACCAAAATCAATGGCTTCAGTCTTCCCAATATATAATTGGAGGAAATTTCTGCTCATCCAGTATTGGATAATGGATAAACAGTCTGATAATATAACAACTGTGGAGGAGTCAAGAGAGGTGGTGGTGGTATATAGCTGGCTGTCATCAGTGTACATGTGAAAACTGGCACTGTGCCTTCAGATGATTTCGCCAAAAGACAGCATGTAGATGAAAAATATGAGGGGGCCAAAGATAGGTAGGTCCCTGGGGGAACACCACGGGCAACAGTGTGGAAGCAGGAAGCAAAGCCAGTCCAAATGATTCTCTAGCTATGGCTAGATAGGTAAGAATGAAACCAAGTGACAACAGTCTCACCCAGCTGAATGAAAGTGGAGAGATGTTGGAGGAGGATATGGTCAACCATGTCAAAGGTTGCAGACAGATCTAGAAGGATGAAGAAGGAAAGTTTGCCTTTGTCACAGTTGCATAGGATATCATTTGTGACTTTGATAAGAGTTGTTCTGGTACTGTGGCAGGGGCCGAAACCTGATTGGGGGGATTCAAAGATGGAGTTTTGGGAAAGGTGGGAACATATTTGGAAGGCTTTGGAGAGGAAAGGTTGGAGATGGGAGAATAGTTTGCAAGGCAGAGGGGTCAAGGATTAGTTTTTTGAGGAGAGGGGTGATGATGGCAGATTTAAAAGAGAGACGGACCACATCTGAAGAGAGAGAACTGTTTACAATATCAGCTATCAAAGGACTGAAGAGGGGAACTGGGGAGATCATCAGTTTAGTGGGAAAAGGATCAAGGGAACAGAGGGTGTGTTTCATGGATAAGATGAGCTCAGAGAGGGCATATGAAGGGAAAAACTCGAGAAAGATGTGAGGTCAGGGCTAGGGTGGGGAGGGGGTGGGTAGTTGGGGGAGAATTAAAGGAAGTTTTGGCAGGTAGGCTCATGGAAGGGAGTAACGCAACAGAGGCAGTGGATTGTATTGTCATGATCTTAATGATAAAGAAGTCCATGAGCTCTTTGCACTTACTGTTGGAGATGAAGCTATCTTTGCATTCCAGGATGATTCAGGAATAATGGGCAGTTTTAGCAGACGAGAGTCGGACCTGATAGTTTTGTCTTCTTTATTCTTTCGTGGAATGTGGGCATTGTTGGTAAATCCAGAATTTGTTGCCCATTCCTAATTGGCCTTGAACAGAACACTATTGAGGACAGTTTTTTTTTTATTCATTCGTGAGATTGGGGCAGCACTGGCTAGGCCAGCACTTATTGCCACACCTTATTTCCCTTGAGAACTCAGTAGCTTGCTGTTTCAGAGAGCATTTAAGAGTCAACCACATTGCTGTGGGTCTGGAGTCACATGTAGGCCAGACCAGGTAAGGACAGCAGATTTCCTTCCCTAAAGGATATCAGTGAACCAGATGGGTTTTTATGTCAACTGTTTCATGTTCATCATTAGACTTTTAATTCCAGGTTTTTTAATTGAATTCAAATTTCACCACCTACCATGGTGGGATTCGAACCCAGGTCACCAGAGCATTACCCTGGATGTCTGGTTACCTGAGAGTTACTGGGAGTTAAGAGTCAACCCCATTGTTGTGGGTGTGGAATCATATGTAGGCCATACCAGATAGTGTTTTAAGTGGATCAGCCAGATCTGGCTGGACGATCTAATGTATTCAAACATTCCCAAACAACCATCTCAAAACAAAGTTTAGTTGGATTTTACTATCCAAGTGTCCAGCTTGACTTTTTTAACAGGAGTTCATGCTAAATTAGTATAATGTCTATTTACATTAAAGACCGATAAGTTACACTTAGAAGGAGGAGGGTGGGAATAGGTGCCATTAACTGACTCACCATTTGTAATGGTTGCAGCATGAGCTCATTGGCATTATTGCCTGTCCAACATGACAGCAGTGCAAAGATAACTGAGAGGAAAAAAACTTTGTTTTTGTGCTAATCATTGACATGTCTGCTGGTTTGCCTTTGCTCAAACAGTGCTGTGTTAATAGGAAAATCTCCACCCATCAGTTTAAGCTCCAACAAACCACTGCTATTCAACCTGAAACAGTCGACTCTTGAATGGTAAAAAATTTGACTTGATTCTAGGGCTGATCTGTCTTTAAAGAGAAGAGCCGTAAAGATGATAACAGAAGCTGGCAGGTAAGTTAAATGTTAAAAGCTTGTAAAGGCTCCATACACATCGGCAAGGGACCAATGTCATTTCCTATTTCTACCATGTAGATTATTCAGTAAGACTCATCAATATTTCAAGTGCTCTAGTTGCAAGCATATGAAAAAGGATTCTACTTAAACAGTTGATTTGTAGGGAGATGCACCTTGGGGACTATGATCGGCGCTGCCTTTTTTTGACCTCTTTGCATCACGCAAGTACTTTCTGGAATTGCAGGTATGGAAACTCTAATACCTATTTACAGTTTCTTTTTCAGTTTTAAGTGCTGACATTTAAAGCAGTACTGGGGAATAACCAGCTCCACTTCCCATGCTCACCAGTGACCATATTTCATATGCCTGTTTTGAAACATAAATTTTTCAGCAGGCTGTCATGGCTCTGTTAAGTGTTCAACTTGAATTTGTCTTTTCAAGAAAATATTTTAAGCTCCATTTTACATGGGCAATTAACTCTGATGTTCGCGGGGCATCAATAGAAACCTTTATGATGGGGATACACTTCCATGGGGCAAAACCTCACCATATTTCTCCCTGTCTAACTGTTCATTCCAAAGACAGAGTTCAGGTACTTGGAAGAGGATGGATCATGCTCGTGTCAAAGTGGTTGTGAGCTCTGGCTCTCAGAAGGTTTTAACCATTAAAATCTGGTTTATAACTATGACAGGGGCATAAATCTGATTGGAGTGATTCAAACATGGGGCTGAATTTTACATTTGCAGATCAGGTGTGCTGCCCCCCACCACTGCCCGCCACCTAAACGTAAAATAGGGCATGATGGCATCACCTTGGCATTACAGTGACATCATGCCAATCTCCAAAATTAGAGATGAGCAGGAGTGGAAATTGGCAGCCAGCCCATCATTTTGAAGTAGCTAATGAACAAACTATTAAGCATGTTAACAACCCAATCATCCACAATTTTGTATTGCCTATCCGTTTTTCGGGCATTGGATGTGAGAAGTTTGGGAGTGTTGTATGGCAGCCACGATGAGGCGGTAAAAGGTCAATAGGAAAGGCTAGCCACTGGGACCATGGTTGACTGTACCAAGAGAGTCTGCTGGAGAAGGTGGCAGCATCTGCATGTTGCTTAGTGACATTTTTTAAAGTCTTTTTTTTGAGCCTCCCAGAAGAAATGAACACCGATTTGGAGAGTAGGAGGCCTTTACAATCCTAGCCGTGACTGACTTCCGGTTCACAGCATTCCCTCTCTGTTGCATGGGGCCCCTGTCTATAGTACCAGTTGGGTAGGGGACCCCCTTTTGCACCTCTGCTTGGCCTCCTTCCCATTAGGTGGCCACTAATAAAAACCAGTATAACTTGAGGCAGAATTTTATGTTCCTCTGCCGATAGGTTTGTAGGCTGGGGTGGGGTGGGCGGGGTGGGGGGGGGGAGGGTAGGGATAGCCACAAAATTCTTTGGATGGCCTTCCCACTGGGCTCTCCCCTGCCCCAACCTCTTTTACAGTGGGACGAGGCCGGGCTCCTAGCCCTTGCTCCAATTGAGGGTCTTAAGTTGTCAATTAATGGCTACAAAAGGGCTGTTTCCTGCTCAGCCTCAATTATTAGGCTGGCAGGAGGAGCTCAGGGACATAAGGGGGAAGCCCGAAAAGTGACCCTGCTCAAGCATCAGGTGGGATTGGGGGGGCGCCAGATCAGCACCTCCATCCATAGCCACCTTTTAATATCAGGAACCGCACCACACCCCGGCCCCCAACTCCATCTCATAAGGTCTGGCCATTGCGGGTACTTCCTCACCCTATAGTCTCTCCACCAACACCCTGACCCCATTCAGGCCTGACCTTCCCTACCACCCCCCCCCCCCCCCCCCACATCAGACCTCCAAGACTTACTGGGCTCTGGATTCCCATGAATTAGACTCTGGGACCGCTTGCAGCCTCAGTCCTGTCCACTGCAGTTTCTGACACTGCTGGGACTAGAGAGCTCTCGGTCAATCAGACTGGCTGGTAGATCTCTGAGGTGGGACTTCCTCCCGGGTGAGGTGCCGAAGTCTCAATCCAGCCACGTAATGCTCCTTGGAGCATTGGAAATGACTGGTACTGGTCCAAACTGGCTTTGTATACCTTAAAATGGAACTCCAGTTCAGCCCAGTACCAGTCATTTCCAAATTTTACTGGTTGATCTTTATCCGACACTTGATTGGATGAGCTGAGAAGGGTGGGGGCGTAAGCAAGCACAGCACTCAGCCCATTCCGCACCCCCTCACCTTGTTGAAAAACCCATGGAGTTTTGGGAAAGATGGGAGTGGATTTGGGCGGCCTTTGGAGAGGAAAGGGGGGTTGAAGATAGAACAGTAAGAGTGGCCATTACTGATACCATGACCAGTGGGGGAACAGAACCCATTGAAGATAATAGTAGGCTCATACTGAACCATCACTCTCACAGTGCACTTCCCTCTCAATCCACAATCTTTTGTGATTTCGAAGATTCAGATGGTGTAAGCATGCACCCCTTGCTTTCTACAACTCCCCTGATCACAACCCAACCCTTGTGTCTTTCTCCTTTCACATACACAGAAACTGCAAACTTGGCCATGCAGTTCTGGAAAAGCAAGATGTGGAAGAACAGGTAGATGGTGATGAAGAAGAAAACACCATCACTCGCTCTTATACTTGCATGCACTTTAGATGCTCGCTTAGGGTGGGATCTGCATCTGGTGCGACACTGGATATCGAGTGTCCTGTGGCAGACAATGGTAGCAGAGGTCACAGCCCTCCGGAGGGTCAGTAGCACACATGTTCTGCTGCAGAGGATGTAACGAGGACTTCAGTAGGGGCATCTATAGAATAAGGCTGCTGAAATGTTTGGTGCAGGTCTGTCAGAAAATCTGCAGTCAATGTCAAGAATTATGGAGGAGTCTGGCACCAACTTGAAACAGGGCTTTGTGCAGAGCTTAGAGTCTCTCCTCTCCAGTGTGGAAGTGGTAGCCAACACCTTGAAAACATTCGCCAACCCATCCATGACACAGCGTCTGATAACTGATGTTTTGGCTCCCATAGCAGCACAAGCAGGAGCCATCCAAAATTTGCGTGCTGCAGAGGGAGCTCAAACTGAAGTCTTGCAAGTTTAGCTGCTGCCATGATGGCTGTGGACGCCAGTGATCAAAAAGGTTTACAGGGTGTCATAACAGACCAGCAATCTGCCCTCCAAAACATTGCTAGGATTGCTGAGGCCCCACCACATGGGAGCGGTTGTGGGATCATGGAGGATGAATTTGCCATCCTCTCACGGAGTGATAGTATTCATCCTCATACCACTCCCACTCCGAGGGTAGCCCTGATGCTGCCTGCCTGCCAGCCAACACAGACTGCTGCCACCCTTAAGGTGATGTAGTTTGAAGCCAGGCCTTCTAGGGCCAGACTGCTTCAGGTCATCCTGTCCGCAATCTCTCCCGCTTGCACTAGAACTGTGCATGTGTGCCATGGACAATACTCTGGATCCAAAAGATGCAGCATAGTCCCAAAGTGCTCTGTAACCAAATTTTGCTGCTGACATGTTTACAGAATAAAGTGATAATTCTTACCATAAGCAGGGAAAATTTTGTGGGCAAGATAACTGGCCTTCACTGTGTAATATCAAAATCCTGCTGGCCTTCAAGAGGCACATAAAAAGTAAAAGAGTGGTAAAATGAGGAGTGGGGCCAATTAGGGACCAAAAAGGGGATTTATGCATGGAGGCAGAGGGGCTGAATTACTAAATAAATATTTTACACCCATATTTACCAAGGAAGAAGATGCTATGCAGGGCAAGAGGAGGTAATTCAGACACTTGAAGGGTTTAAAATTGAAAAGGTGGTGGTATTGGATAGTTTATCTGTACTTAAAGTTGATAAGGCACCAGGACCGGATATCTTGCATCCAAGGATACTGAGGGAAGTGAGTGTGGAAAATGTCGAGACCCTGGCCATAATTTTCCAGCGTTCTTTCGATTCAAGGGTGCAGAGGACTGAAGAATTTCAAATGTTACATCCTTGTTCAAAAAAGGGTATAAAGGTAAGGCCAGCAATTATAGGTCAGTCAGTTTAATAATGTTGGTGGGGAAAAGCCTAGAAATAATCATTCTGGACAAAATCAATAGTCACTTGTGGAAATAAGGGTTAATTAAGGAAAGCCAGGATGGGATTTGTTATAGCCAAATCATGATTCATTTACTAGAGTTTTTTGAAGAGGTAACAGAGACGGTTGATGAGGATAATGCTGTTGATGGACTTCCAAAGGGCATTTGATAAAGTGCCACACAACAGACTTGTGAACAAGGTTGGAGCTCATGGAATAAAAGGGACAGTAGCAACATGGATACAAAATTGGCTGAGTGACAGCAAACTGAGAGTAATTGTTTATAGATGTTTCTCGGACTGGATGAGGGTTTGTAGTGGAGTTGCCCAGGGATCAGAGTTAGGACCCCTGCTCCTCCTGGTATATATTAATAACCTAGACCTTGGTGTACAAGGCATAATTTCAAAAGTTGTAAGTATTATGAGCTGTGCGGAAGATCGTGTAGAACTCCAAAAGGACATAGACAGGTTGGGAGAATGGGCAGACAAGTGACAGATGAAATTTAATGTAAAGAAGCATGAAGCAATTTATTTTGGTTGGAAGAAAGCGGAAAGATAATGGCTAGGATTTTCTGTTCCTGCTGGTGTCGGACGTGTTTGGTGGCATGAGCGAGCAATATGGTGAGAAGGCCAAAAATCGGTCTCAAAACGTCATGAAACCAGTTTGCGATCATCTGCTCAGCCTGTTGATGGTAGGTTGCGTTCTCTGCTATTGGATGTTGGGAACCTCATTGTAATACATCTTCATATCATTATAAGGCCAGCCTGCCAGACTCAACTCTCCCTGTCCCTGCTGCTGGATCATCCGCCTACATCGGCGGGAAAACATGTCCGTGCAGAACACGTCTTGACAATTGTGATGTGCAAAAGTCAAAACTTATTGCCAGGGCCTTGGTCACATCACAGACATCCAAGGAGCAAAAGATGGTGGAGCTCAACAGCAACGGCACACTGGAGGAACATCCATGGCATGCTGGGTGGATTCTCATGGACATGGCTCTGCCGCGAAGTAACTCACTAAAGTTGGAAAGTCACCATTGATGCTCACAGCAGGAGATGATGGTCGAGGGGGTGGGAGAGGAAGGTCTAGGGTCGACTGGGAGAGGAAGAGGTGTCCAGGGGTGAGGTTGGGAGGGGAGAATGAAGGTGTGGGGGGGGGTAAATGAAGGTGTCAGTGGGGTGAGGTTGGGTGAGGGGGAGGAATGAGTGCATAAGTCATTGAAAGTGGAAAAATATGCTTTAATGGGAATTCTACAGATTTTTCTTCTTTTTATTCATGCATGGGATGTGGGCGTCGCTGGCTGGGCCAGCATTTGTTGCCCATCCCTAGTTGCCCTTGAGAAGGTGGTGGTGAGCTACCTCCTTGAATCGCTGCAGTCCATGTGGCACGGGTACATCCATAGTGCTGTTGGGAAGGGAGTTTCAGGATTTTGACCCAGTGAAGGAACGGTGATATATTTCCAATTCAGGATGGTGAGTGACTTGGAGGTGAACTTCCAGGTGATGGTGTCCCCATCTATTTGCTGCCCTTGTCCTTCTAGATGGTAGTGTTTCAGGATTTAGAAGGTGCTGTCGAAGGAGCTTAGGTGAATTCTTGCAGTCCATCTCGTAGATGACAAATTATCCTGTAGAATAAGCCAAGCTGCCTCCCACCAGAGCCATTTACTCTTCTCCTACTTTTTTGTTCTGTTTTTTGCACCCTTTAATATTTTTATTCTTTATTAGTTTATCTAAGTTTCCTCCTCATGACACAATTGACCTGGCTTCAATAGATTCTGATGGCAACACATGATATGTTTGAATGAAAACATTCAAATAAAAATACTTCTCCTTATCTATGCTTCTCCTACCAATCCTAAATATGTGCCCCAAGTTACTGATTTACCGACGATTGTAAATAATGTATCTTTTCACTATTTTTCAGCAATCTTTTAGATTCGCCCTTAACTTCTACTTGAATAGATATAACTCTAGTTTTTCAATCTCTCATCATAAACATATCCTCTAATCCTTCATGTCATTCCAGTAAAACTACATTGCATCTTTTCTATGACTTCAATAACTTTCCTTAATATGATACATTGAACTATATATTGCACTTTATTTGTTGCCTAATCAGTGTCTTACATAGAATCATCATCACCCTCTTACTATTAATATTACTTCACTAAGCCCATAACTAAAGCACGTCTATTTAGAACAAGTGAAGTTCCAACACTAATTCTTTGTAACAAAAACAAAAAATGCTGGAAGAACTCAGCAGGTCTGACAGCATTTGTGAGAGGAAGACTAAATTAAAGTCTTGAGTCCATATGATTCTTCTTCAAAGAGTAAATTAATGTACCTTGGACTAGCAATGTGCATCTGGTGGCGAGCACAAAGAACCCGCTCTGAAAAAGAAAGGTGCTGTTAGACGTGCTGAGTTTTTCCAGCATATTCTGTTCTTGTTTCAGATTTACAGCATCCACAGTATTTTGCTTTTACATTAAGTTACCCCTAGTTCTTGCTTGATAAAATTGAACCATTTGCCTGACCATTCTATCTCTTTATCTTTAATAGCATGTACCTTCTTCTTCAAAAGTCTCTTTACCAAATGCTTTTTGAAAGTCTATAAGCACCACTTCCAAAAAAAGTCCTAGCTCTAGGTGTACAGCTATTTCCTCAAACAATTCAATTAAATTAGTAAAGTGTGCTCTGTCCTTCACAAAGCCAGATTAACAAACCTTGTTTGAACCATGCCTTTGTTACTGTTCATCAATGTGATCTCTAATTACAATCTCCCATGACTTGAGACGAACTGGTCTGTAGTTACCTGCTTTTATTGCTTTCTTGAACAGAGCTATAACATTTTCCACTCTTTAGTCCTTTGGTATCATTTCAGTTTCAAAAATAGAATTGCAAAATTTTGGTTGCTATCTCTTCTATTTCATTATTAAACTCCCTCAGTATTCTGGAGACTATTCATGACTATGTCAATTTTAAGTTGCATTTAGCCTTTTTAATAAGATTTCCTTTTTAACATTTTTATCTATTAGGTGTTCCCCTCTGGTGCTCCTTCAGTCTTTTGTTCATTCTTCACTGTAAAATCTTTATCTAAGACCGTTCTTCAGTGCTTACTGGCTGTACTGCTTCTGTCTGTTTGATTTTAACTGGAGTATAATGTCTGAAGCAACCAGCAGGTCTTGCTTTGAGCACAGCAACATGTCTTCAAATGTTCTAAGAAATATTAGCAGAAAGGGATTATTAAATAGCAATCATGAATAACTCAGTGTTAGGCAGTTGTGGAGTGCTTTAATCCAGCCTGTTAGTGAAGTTAATGAATGGAAAGATTTTGAAATAATGCTATGGTAGCGTGAAAGAAGTGAATTCACAGTAAAATTATAGGGGGTTGTTGCAATTGATAGGTATATTACAGTGGAGGAGGAGACAATAGCCAATGAGCACCAAGATCATAGGAGGAATCAGAACATAGGAGGCATCAGGTCTGTAGCTTGTAATACTGCAGCTGTGCTTGGACAAGATGGAGACTCAGAGCCCAAAGAAACTCAGGTTGAGCAAAGTGCGCCACCTAGTTCAAGAAGATTCACAGAATCCATCAACCATTCAGCTTGAAATATAGCAGCAAGAAAGGTTACCACTGCCCTCAACTTTTAACCAACTGCTTCCTTTTAGCTGGAGTCTAAGACTAGAGGCCAAGATCATCACTAGTAAATACAATAGGAAATTCAGGAGAAACTTTTTCATCTAAAGAGTGGTAAAAATGTATCACAAGGAGTAGGGGAAGGACAATTAAGGGGGAGCTAAATAAGCACGTGAGGGAGAAAGGAATAAAAGGATATGTTGATGGGGTTAGATGGAGAAGAGTGGATAGAGGCTTAGGTGGAGCATAGACACTGGTATTGACCTGTGGGCTGAATGGCCTGTTCCTCTGTTGTACACCATGTAATACAAATTTAGGAAAGACCAGGAATTAGCTGATTTTTCAGTACACTGCTCTGTTATATAGTTATTTGAAGCCGTGAGTCACTTTAGACCCCGATGCAAACAGCTGACAGCAACAACTGACGGCAACAATATTTTTGCACTTGCATGGATCTCATCATTGTAACCGCAAACCCCTTTTTGCAGCCTCAGACAACTTTATGGCACACCTAAATCCCTGAAGGCTGAGTGGATCCTCTTACTAGGCACTACACAAACACATTAGGGCTGGAATTTTCAATTGTGGGTTAGGAACCCAGCCGTTTGTTCTGTTCATGGTACTCTACAAGAATTAGGAGAATTAGAAGCAGGAGTGGATCATTCGACCTCTTGTGCCTGCTCCACCATTCAATAACATCATGGATGATCTGATTGTGGCCTCAACTTCATTTTCTTCCATCTCCCATGACCTTGACTTGCATGTCAATAAAAAATATATCTAACTCGGCCTTGAATATATTCACCAACCCAGCCTCTACTGCCCTCTAGGGAAGAGAATTCCACAGACTAACGACCTTCTGAGACAAAAAATTCTCTGTATCTTGGCCTTAAATGGGCAATCCCTAATTTTTAATCCATGCTCCTAGTTCAAGACTCCCCCACAAGGGGAAATACCCTCTCAGCATCCACCCTGTCAAGTGCCCTCAGGATGTCACATGTTTCAAAAGGTGACCTTTCATTCTTCTGAATTCCAGTGGATACAGATCCAACCTTTCCTCATAAGCTGACCCCTTCATCATAGGAGTCAGTTCAATGAACCTTCTCGAAACTGCTTCTGATGTAATATTATTCTTTCTTAAGTAAAGTGACCAAAACTTTACACTGTACCCTAGATGCAGTCTAAAGAACATTTCCCCACTTTTATACTCAAATCCGCTTGCAATAAATGGCAACATTCCATTTGTGTTCCTAATCATTTTCTGTACCTGTATACCAACTTTTTGTGATTCATGTACCAGGACACCCGGATACTTCCTTACTGTAGAGTTCTGTGGTCTCTCCCCCATTCAAATAATATGCTGTGATATGCCACAGCAGTTGGTAAAGCTGAATTATTTAAAAATCCCAGAGGGAAGCTTTAAACAGCTGTCACAACCTATATTTTAAGCGGTATGTTTAAGATGCAGCTCTAAATTCAGGAATCAGACAACCAGTTCTCAAGAGGTTCTTATATCAAACTACATGAGACATTTATTAATTTACACAAGTTTAGTATACATGCATGGCTATAACTTACTACAATCATAACTTGTACCAAATTCCCAAACTAATCTCTCCTAAGGCAACAGCAAGCAGGCACCAGGCAAATCATTTTCACCTTACAAATTCAAAACGAGGTTCCTTTCACTTTGGTTCCTTTGCAGACACAATGGTAGGCTTACAGGCTTTGATCTTACATTGCCTCTGCTCTGCACACAAAGAGCAGGATTTTATGTGTCGGCAAGCAGGGGCAGGGCCCACTCGCTGACGCGTAAAATGACACATCGTGATGTTGGGGGGCACTCCTGACGTCACCGTGCTCCATTTAAATTTTCGGGAAGGTGGAGGCGCAGCGAAATCAGTTGCGCGCCCGCCGACTTGTCAATGGCCAATTGAGGCCATTGACAGAGTCAGTTAAGTAATTAAAGGATCTGACTGCCCAACCATAAGGTTGGCGGGCAGGCCAGGAGCCCCAGCGCGAATTAGAAAAAGCATGAAACCTCCTCCACAGGCAGGATGAGGTTTCATGTAGGTTTTGAAAAAAATTAATAAAGCTTTTGTGAAAATTGTGGACATGTCCCAATTTATGTGACATTGTCACATGAGGGGACATGTTAAGGAAATTTAACTTTTCTATGTTTAGGTTTCTTACATTTTGAGCCAATCTCCCTGAGGCTGCACTTAGCCTCAGGGAGATGAGTGCGCTCTTTTGTGTGCAGGCGCCTAAGAGCGCACTCTCAATTTTGGTGTTCCCCCCGCCCGCACAAGGAGCGCATGGCACTTCTGTGTGGATGTCTGGCTGGGTGGCCTTAATTGGCCCGCCCATGTAAAATGGCACCATGCCCCTGATTAGGGGCACCAATTGGAAGCACGCCTGTGCGTGCCCGCATTTCAACTTTGCCCCGATGGGGGGAATATTTCAGCCCACAAAATTGCTATCGGTTCTACCCAGCACATCTCATTGAATATAAATTCTCATTGTAGCACCAGTCCCTTTGAACTCCACCTCTTATGACAATAAACCACTTTCATAGTGCCAGTTTTATTAGTAATATAAACATTGCTTGGTCTCTGCTAGCTAGATGCCAGATTTCACTCCCCTTCTTGAATGCTTTATGCAACAAAATGCAAATGCAATCTAACTGTCTTACATCTCAAAACTATTATACATCAAAGCACCCAGAGTAGCTGGCTTTAATCCAATTAAGACACATCCACAGACTAACCCTCTATTTAAAAAAATTCCAATAACGTTATATACATTAATAGCTCCAATGACATGCTGATTTTCTATTCTTTCTGCCAAAGTGGACAATTTCAAATTTTCCCACATTATACACCATCTGCAAATTTTTTTCGTACCCACTTAACCTATAAAATCCCTTTGTAGACACTTCATATCCTCTTGGCATCTTAATTTATCTCCTTTCCTTCCTTGTGTTATCAGAAACTTTAGCTACCATGCATTTGGGCCCTTCAGCCAAATCATTGATACTGTTTGTAAATAGTTGAGGCCCCAGCACTAGTCCCTGTGGCACAGTCCATTAGTTATAGCTTGCCAACCTGAAAATGGCCCATTTATTCCTACTCTCTATTTCCTATTAGCTAACCAATCCTCTATCCATGCTAACATGTTACCCTCTACACCTTCAGTTCTTATTTTGTGTAGTAACCTTTAATATGGCACCTGATCAAATGCCTTTTGGAAATCTAATTACACCACATCTATAGGTTCCCTTTATCCAGCTTGTTTGTTACTTCCTTGAATAATTCTAAAATTAGTCAAACATAATTTCCCTTTCACAATACCATGTTGATTCCACCTGATTGCATTATGACTACACATGGTATGTTCCAAGTACACCCACTGGGATTTTTAAAGGATCAGGCCAATTAATGGCAGGGAGCAGGCTTGCCATCCAATTAAGGATGGCAAGTGGACTCCTGAAGCTGGTTGGCCAATGTGAGGCCCTCCAACACTGACACATTGGCAGTCCCATCAGCGGTGTTGGGAGATGCCGATTTGTGATGGAGAGAGAGGGGCGCTCAACATCTGAAATAGAGGTCAATCTTTTCCAAATTTAAAATGGCCACAGCTGCCTGGCCATGACTGTGAATGGGTTAGCTGTGCTGTGGCCCAGCACCTGTTATGGGTCAAGAGTGGGGGTGGGGTGGGGTCATGTTCCTTGTATGATCCATTCACACAGTCCACCCCCACCCCCATCTCCTCCATGCTCCTGCCCTGAGCTCACCATGCTGGCCTGCCCACATTTCCAACTGTAAATCTCAATTTGAGCAGGAACAGGACTCCATGATTGATATTAGTTGGCCTGAATTGGCTTCCTGGTGGGCAGCCCATCCGACCCTGAGTCGCCCTAATTGAGAATGGCTTAAGGTTGGGATGGTGGTGGGGAACTATCACAAAAGCTGGCAGGGCCAAATTGTGCACATGCCCACCTGCAATCTTAGTCCTGAACCATTTGAAAATCTGACCAATGAACTTTGAAGTTGTGGATACCGTTACCTCACCCCCTCAAATGACAGAAAACAAGTCTCAAACAAGAGGATCAGCAGAAAGATCACCATAGTGCATATGCAGCGATTGTTTAGCTAGGTCATTTTGCAGGCTGACAAAACTTATTGTCTAATTTGTTCATTAATGCTGAAAATATATTTTTATAAGGTACACGTTCAACATCAAAACATCACTTTTAATGATTACGTTATCTGGATCACTTGTCATTACTATGTTGAGCTGTGAGTTATGTCTTCCAGCAATCCCAATTCTCTGGGTTAGAAGGCAGACGTGTATCACATTCATTAATTCAGATTATAAACTGCTTTGACATTCTAGCTTGATACCAGACTGTGTAAACTCCATCTTAGAATGATCTTTCTATTTGTATTTACCTTCCTCATCTCTTCATAGAATAACCTGTCCTTTTTGTTTAAAACTGGTGGTCTATAGGCAATCCCTAGGCTGTTATCTTCCCTACTTGGTTTTTTCCACTATATGCTAGTTTTTTATATGCTTGGTTTTTTCCCTATCTAGTTGATAGGGAAACTAATCCTGTAACAGCTAGTTTATTTCCCCTGTTATCAAAGTGTTTATGATATATAAGCCACAGAATTGGGAGAGTTTGTTCTGCAGCGATGCGATTTAGAGAGTCCAGTGTGAAGGCATCCCATTTGATTCATTGCATTTCTGATTTTATGGCATTACAATCAATGGCAAGAAACTTGTAAATTGTATGAATTGAACACATGCTTTGCATACCTGATTCTCCAATTGAGAGGAACACAATCTCAATCCAGGAATAGTGCCTCCTAATTTTAGAACTACAACTACATCCCTTTTTCCCTCGTATCTGTCCTTCCTGAATGTTTCCTTGTGTCTGACACTTGTCTCCATGATTAAGGATTACATTGTCACTATAATCCCTGTAACATTTTGGTTCTCTGATACTACAGTAGCTTTGATCCACAAATGCTTTAATCTTTCTGCATCTTAATAGGTTAAAGATATCCTTCAAAACCTTTTTGGCCTTTCCTTGCTGCTGCATTTACTCGCTGTATAGGGGATCAGCATCAGTTGGATTGGGTGAACACTTCTCAAATGTCCTGAACAATTTCCCCCTTTCCCAAAACTTGTTAAAATGATTTAAGAATTTAAAACCATTTCTTTTTTACATAATGGCCTGAATTTCACGGCACCCGCGCTGCTCACGTTCCGTGAAATAGACCGTAATAACATCGGGACGGGTCCCTGAATGTGGGCAGCCCACCCGACGTCAATCAAAAGGGCCAATTAAAGGGGCGATGCACTGCAATTTTGAGAGGCCCATGCATTTTGACGGTCGGCACACGGGAGGAACAGGCAGGCAGGGATTGCATGTTATACCCCACCCTGGAAGTAGAAAGTGTAAGTCTCAGGAGGAACGGAGAAGTGAGGAGGTAGGAGTATACATGTTATTTGAAAGTCTGGGCAGTCTTTTTTCATCAGTGAACTATCCTACTCATTTCCTACGTAAGTTATACAGGCTTTTTCAGACCGGCCACATCATCGTAAATGTAGAACTTCTGCAAAGCAGAAGGTGAAAAATGTCATCTCAGGTGGTGGCACTTCCTCAGATGAGGAGAAGAGGGCAAGAAGGGATGGGGGCGGGGGGGCTCCTTTTGCTGTTACATGGCAGCAGTATCACCTGGCAATCACTCACTGCCCACAGGCAGTCATGAGAGAAGCAAGGGGCTGCTTGGCTGTAGGTCTTCCCAAGCCTTCTTCCATGGCTTGCAGCTCTAGGCAACATTGCACTATTCCTTGGCTACATTCCTCCTGTCTTTCATTCTTGAAGAAAAAGTTTAAGTTCCAAGGTCTGCAGCACTCTGTCCCTGAATTTCACAGCACTAGCTTCACTTCTTTCTTGTGCTTTAAATCCCCCTACCGACAGCTAATTCAATTGAGGCACCCACCCTGTTCCTGCACCTCCCCTACTCCCCCACCATTCCCCCTCCCGGCAGTGCTGGCCCTCTCAGAAAGGTAGTTTTGCATTGGCCGGCTGTTAATTTGCTAGCCAGCGTTTGATTGCTGTTGGCTGCTGACCTTGGGCGGGAGCAGAGTTCACATCCATTTCCAGGCCTGCCGATCGTGCGTACATACCAAGGGAAAAATTCAGGCCCATCTCTCAAGCCACACATTGACAGGTGTCACCTGCTCCCCCTAATTTTGAATATACTCAGGGGTGGAGCACCCACAACCTTCTGGGGGAGACAATACCAAAGATTCACATCCCTCCGAGTGAAGAACTTTCTCCTCATCGCAATCCTGAATGATTGGCCCCTTATCCTGAGACTGAGCTCATGTATTATTATAATCAATGCACTTAAAAATATGTTATTGGCTGTAAAGCATTTTGAAGCTTTCTGATGTTCTGTTTAAAAGCAAGTCTTTCTTTTTAAAATCTAACTCCACAAAATTCTTCTCAGTGATTTCCACCTTACTTTACCATTCATGAACCATGATTTCTGGTCTTGTTTTAAATTGCTTGTTCTCATATCTAGGTGGAAAATGGATAAAAGTTACAAGTACCAATTGAATTGATATGAAAAATAGTTCGAATTATCAATGCATATATAAAAGCTACATATGTATTTTAAATAATGCACTAGGCTCTAAACTCCCTTACAATCTTGGTTTTAGCATTATTATATCTTCCTGTCAATCCCCTGACATCAGTAATCTGTGTTGATGGTTTCTCAATAACCTCACCATTTTGGATTAGTGTAATTCCTGCATTCCCTTTAAATGTTATTACATTGTTTCATTTAATTAAAACTGTAAAATAATTGCATAAAATTAAAGATGTTAGAGAGCAACTTTAATTTAATCTCGCAGTTCATATGACATCAACAAATCACTCAGGCATAGTTTATGATGTCCCCTGAGCCAGTACTTTGAATTTCAGCCATTCTACCATTTGTCATTCCTTCAGTCACAATAATATTTAAATATTGACTAAATTTGAGGTTATGTGTATGTCCGGTTGGTCTTAAGGCCTTGCAATGCTGTAAGACACTCATGTTTGCATGTGAACATCAGACAGGTCATTCAGAATCCTGCAATATGCGTGCACTAAATCAGCTAGGAGCACTTCCAAGGAATCAGTGTCTTCAGTGGGCACTGGTTTGTGGCGGGATAGTTGGGAGTAGAAGAGTTTGAACTCATGACTGATTGACCCAAGGTTTTAAGAAATCTGTATTATCTGAAGTACAAGATTGACACACACCTTTAGCGAGATCCAAAGTTATGTTGCAGTCAAATGATGCAATAGTTAATTTCACAGAACAAATGATGCCAATAATTGTTATTAAATCTTTGTGCATTGCATTAAGAAAAACATATAAACTATAAAGAAATCAACTTAGACACCCCATGAATCTTCAATCTCTTAGCTGAAAATTGATTGCCCCATCACGTGCTGCCTATAGGCTCTGTGATCTGGAATTACCATCTTAAACTCCCCTGCTTCTTCACGTACCTCACTTCATTGAAGACTCTCCTTAAAATACCCCATTTTGACCAAGCTTTTAGCTACCCCTCCTAATCTCTTCTTTTAAGGAAAAAATAATTATGGTTATGTGCTGTACTTTAGGATGTGTTTCTGTGTTAAGGCTGACAGATAACTGCAAACTTGAGTATTGACGAAAAAAGAGACTTCTTTCGTTGAAATTTTTGTCTTGCACTCTCACTGACCAATGTCAGGGGAACAACATACATGTATGAGAAGAGAGTGCTAATTGGTTGTAAAATGGATTTTGATTTATAGCAGCATTGCCATGGGGAATGCACCAGTTGATAGTGGCTGATAGTTAACTATCAAGCATCGATTGAAATTTAAAAAGGCAGCTTGACTCTGATTAGTCAAGACATTGTCCTGGGGGATGAACCAGAAAATGGCTGTTACTTATTTTGTTTAGCTGAGCAGACTAAACTGACTAAAGTCTGCAAAGAACAAGGCCCTGTGTATTATATATATAGCTTCCAGTACGTGTGAAATCGCAATGCTGTGAGCCCTACTCACAATCATAAATTGGTTATCAGCATAATTCTTAGCACACTGAGGATTATTTAGCAAATGTTTTTCAATTGTGAAATCACACCTAGCATTGGACACTGTGTTCTGAGTTTTAAAAACATGGGCTGGTTGGGTACATTGCTCATTATGAACAGTGGAAGGGGCATGCTGTTTGATATGATCCGCCAGTCTTTGGGACATATGGCCTACATACCTTGCATCACACTGGCACTGAAATTCATATACCACATTACTCATTTGTGTGATAGGCAGAACGTCTTTTTGTCTTGACGGCAGCATCCTGTTAGTGGCAAATACCACTTGTGTTATTACTGCATGGTAGCAGCATGAAACAGCTCACTTCACCTGTTGCTCAAATTTTGAGGAAGCAGAAGCAGAAACAGTTTGGCAATGCAATTAACGATGCCACTAAACACGTAACAAATCTCTCTTGCCATGTACTCTCAGAAAACGAGGAGTTTGTTTTTGCAGGTGGTTTTAATTTTGGTATGCTTTCATCCCAAAACAAACAGGAAAAGGTATTTGCTGAGTTCGAACTCTTCTACTCCCAACTATTTTGCCACAAACCAGTGCCCACTGAAGACACTGAATCCTTGAAAGTGCGCCTAGCTGATTTAGTGCACACATATTGCAGGACTCCGAATGACCTGTCTGATGTTCACATGCAAACATGAATGTCTGACAGCATTGAGAGGCCTTAAGACCAACCGGACATACACATCAGAAAACCTGACAAAGGGACAGAAACAGTCATCCTTAACAAGTGTGATGATATTAACAAAATGCACACCACTCTAAATAATGGGTCCAAATTCGTATCCATTGGGCCTGCCACTCAACATGACCAGATGCCTTGCTTGAAAGCAAGCTAAAACCACGCTTGCTGCACCTGTGCAAGGGCATGAGCTGCTGCGTGATATATATGACAGGGTTCATCCTCACGGCTCACTGCATCTGCATATATATGGGCTGTTTGAGACATACAAAAGTGATGTCCAATTTAGCCCTATCTTATCTACAACTGGTTCTGCACAACTTAAATTGGTCAAATGGGTGGGCAAACTGTTGCAATCAGCAAATTTAAAATGGAGAAGGGATATGTCACAGGATATTGTTCTTTATACCCAATAAGTTTACATGCAATCGGTTCTGTTGAAGGGTCATGAGGACTCGAAACGTCAGCTCTTTTCTTCTCCGCCGATGCTGCCAGACCTGCTGAGTTTTTCCAGGTAATTCTGTTTTTGTTTTGGATTTCCAGCATCCGCAGTTTTTTTGTTTTTATCTCTGTGTTACAATCAGCAAGTTTTCCAGATACATGGTGAAGGATTCCTTCACATTTGCAAAGACCATACAGGACTTGCATATCAATAGCAAGGCTGTGTCAGATGTGCTCATTTGACATTGCTAGCCTATTCACCGAAATTCCACTTAAGGAAGCCATAGAAATTTGTGCTGCAGCACTATATCATGACCCTCTATCATTGCGTGAATCAGTATTCATTGAGCTTATGAATATAGCAACTTGTGTAGTTGCGTTCAGTTTTAATGACAACATGTATGACCAAATAGATGGTGTTGCCATGGGATCCCTTCTAGGCCCAGCTTTCGCAAACATCTTTATTGGGTTCCAATGAGAAACATGTCTTTGATGGATTGATACCTGACCTCCCTACCCCTTACATATTTCCATAAATGTGGATGATATGTTCAAATTTAAATCTGCAGCTGCATGTATAATTTCCTTGCGTGCCTTAATGGGCTCCATCCTGTGCTCAAATTCACCTTTGAAATGGAGCAGTCACATGAACTCCCTTTCCTTGATGTTGTAGTTAAGAAATCTGCTAGAGGATTCTCTGTCACGGTCTACTGCAAGTCTTCACTGGTCAATACACACCTTAGGATTCTTCCAGTTCTGCACACTATAAGATTGGCCTTATCGAAAACATCATAGATAGGGCCCGAGGTATTTGCTCATCATGCAAGCTTAATGCTGAAATAGGGCACATCAAAGACGTCCTGCTGGATAATGATTATCCTGATCAGATCATTTTGTGCTGTATAACACACAAACTCATGAACGGGCTCAAGGATGTCACTTTCGGGCCTGAAAAGTGTCCAGTCTACATCAGATTACCCTGGAAGGACAAGGTAACTAAAAATTTGAGCAACAGGTGAAATTAGCTCTTTCACACTGTTACTCTTTTTTTATTCCTTTGTGGGATATGGGCATCACTGGCTATGCCAGCATTTATTGTTCATCCCTAATTGCCCTTGAGAAGGTAGTGGTAAGCTGCCTTCTTGAACCGCTGCAGTCCATGTTAGGTGGCTATACCCACAGTGCTGTTAGGGAGGGAGTTCCAGGATTTTGACCCAGAGACAGTGAAGGAATGGTGATATAGTTCCAAGTCAGCATTGTGAGTGGCTTGGAGGGTAATTTCCAGGTGGTGATGTTCCCATCTGCCTGTTGCCTTTGTCCCTCTAGATGGTAGCGGTCGTGGGTTTGGAAGGTGCTGTCTAAGGAGCTAAGGTGAATTCCTGCTGTACATCTTGTAGATGCTGCACACTGCTGCTACAGTGCATCAGTGGTGGAGGGAGTGAATGTTTATGGATGGGGTGCCAATCAAGCGGGCAGCTTTGTTCCGGCTGGCGTCCTTGCATGTTGTTGGAGTTGCACTCATCCAGGCAAATATTCCATCACACTCCTTACTTAACCTCTCCTCATAAGAAAATCGCTCCATACCCGGGATCAACCTAGTGAACCTGTCTCCAATGCCAGTATATCTTTCCTTAGATAACGGGACCAAAACTGTTAACAACAGAAAGGAGAAGAGAACGATCTATTAAATCACAGAAAAACAAAGAAAAAAAATGCTGTGATTCTACCCAGGAACAGTTTCACATTTTCTTAAAAATGTACATCTATTTGACCAAAACAAGGTCACATTTAGCCAAACGGCTTCTTTAAAATATACAGTAGTGATTTTAAAAATACAGCATTAAATTGTTGAAGTACTTAAATACAGACACTTAAAATTATTATTGGCTATTCCCAACATCAGTGCTCCCAGGGTGGTTTAAAGCAATTCTGCCCAGTTAGCTCTGTATTCATTATCCATTAAAAAGTCGAACAAACAAAACAATCAGACTGACTGCTGCAGCAGAAACTCGTGCATAATAAGAGCTTGCCTTATTCCTTAAGCAACTATTGCTTACTAACATCAGGATGAAGTTAATGAACAAACTGAGTTTTGCATTGGAGTCAAGGAGATGCTGGTCTTGTAATTAGGCTATGTGAAGATTAGGAAAATGGGATCATGCCTCATTTAAAATAGCAGACAAAACAATTTCATGCAAGCATTACACGGTGTATTTTCAAGGCGACTCAGGATCATAAAACAATTGTTACTGTTGCAGCCTGAAGAATGCAGCGTATAAACCAAAACAATTTAGTTTCCAAACCTCAAAAAATGTACATCAGCAAATAAGTTCATTGCAGGGAATAGAAGTAAGAATAGTCATTTGGTAGTATAGAACTTGGGTATTGCTGAAAGAAGAGACATGTTATCAGAGCTTTTCATCTTGCACTCATTGAGATAGCTTGCAGGCAATTTCGAACAGTAATGGGGGAACAACAATTTATACTGCATGAGAAGAGAGTGCTGATTGAGAAAAACTCACCACAGGTTGGAGTCATACCTAGCACAAATGAAGATTGTTGTGGTAGTTGGAGGTCAGTCATCTCAGTTCCAGGACATCACTGCAGGAGTTCCTAAGTTTAATGCCCTTAGCCCAACCATCTTCAGCTGCTTCATCAATGACCTTCCTTCCATCATAAGGTCAGAAGTGGGGATGTTTGCTGATGATTGCACAATGTTCAGCACCATTCATGACTCCTCAGGTGTGGGGTGACAAGTGGCAAGTAACATTCATGCCACACAAGTGCCAGGCAATGACGATCTCCAACAAGAGAGAATCTAAACATTGCCCCTTGACATTCAATAGCTTTACCTTCGCTGAATTCCTCCACAATCAACATTCTGGGGGTTACCATTAATCAGAAGCTGAACTGGACTGGCTGCATAAATACTGTGGCTACAAGAGCAGGTTAGAGACTAGGAATCCCATGACAAGTAACTCACCTTCTGACTCCCCAAAGCCTGTCCGCCATCTACAAGGCACAAGTCAGTGTTGTGATGGAATACGCTCCACTTGCCTGGATGAGTGCAGCTCCAACAACACTCAAGAAACTTGACACCATCCAGGACAAAGCAACCGACTTGATTGGTAGCCCTTCCATAAACATTCACTCCCTCCACCACTGACAAACTGTGGCAGCAGTGTGTACCATCTATAAGATGCACAGCAGGAACTCACCAAACTCCTTAGACAGCATCTTCCAAACCCACGACCGCCACCATCTAGAAGGACAAGGGCAGCAGATAGATGGGAAAACCACGACCTGGAAGTTCCACTCCAAGCCACTCACCATCCTGACTTGGAAATATATCACCATTCCTTCACTGTCGCTGGGTCAAAATCCTGGAGCTCCCTTCCTAACAGCACTGTGGGTGTATCTACACCACATGGACTGCAGCCGTTCAAGAAGGCAGCTCACCACCAACTTCTCACGGGCACTTAGGGATGGGCAATAAATGCTGGCCTAACCAGTGATGCCCACATCCTATAAATGAATAAAAAACTATGATTAATTTTAACACTCTCACTGATCCATTTAGTTGAGAGCACTCAATTCAGCAAAGAAACAGAGGGTGGATTTGGAGCTTCCCGACATGGTTTGGCTACTCATTGGATAAATTATCTGAAACAACAGAACAGCATGATGGATTATTTGTAAATTTGTTGTTACCCTGCATCCGTATTAAAGCTATAGGTCAATTGACCTGGACTGGGAAGGTGGAGGGATGCTGCTGAGAGGCACCTCACTTTCATAGCTGCCATCCCCCTTCCTCCTCTCCATCATGATACCCATTCTGCGATTCATATCCCACCCTCACTCACTTGTGGCCAGGGGCCCTCGGTGATCCTAGGCCTCTGCCTTACCTCAACTGCCACTGCTCCACCAGTGGCATTGCCTGTAATGCACAGCTGTCAGCCTCTGAATGGCTGGCAGCTCTCAGAGTATGCCCTATGTACCTGGTATCACACTAGCACTGAAAATCACTTACCACATTACTCATTTGTGTGGAAAGCAGAATGTCTTTTTGGCTCGACAACAGAAAATGTTTGCAGAAAATGCAACTCATGTTGTTGTTGTGAAACGGCTAACTTTAACTCTGGCTCAAATGTTTTGCCTTCCATGCTAATTTGAGGTAGACAGGACACTTTTCAGGTCCAAAAGGTGCAACCTTAGGCCTATTTGTGAAGATGTGCAATACACAGCGAATAATGATCAATTTGGGGTAGCCATTATTCAACAGGTTAGCTTTGCTGCACCCTATTTCAGTGTCAAGCTTGCATGGTGAGCAAATGGCTGGGGCCCTATTTACAAGATTGCCGATAAGGCCAATCTTACAGGATATGTGGAGGTGTAAGCAATCCAATGTTTATATTGACCAGTGAAAGTAGGCTTGCAGTAGGCAACAGTAGAGAACCCATTAGTGGACTTCTCACCTGGCACGTCGAGGAAAGGGAACTCATTGGACTGCTGCACTTTAAAGGTGAATTCAAGCATGGGGTGGTGTGCTTCAAGGCATGTAAGATAAGTCCTACATGTAGCTGCAGATTCAAATATAGCAAATGTCATCAATGTTTCGGAAATATGCAAGGGGTAAGAGGTTAGGGATCATTCCATCAAAATGTGTTTCTTGTGGAAACAGGTGAAAATGTTAACAAGATCTGGGCCAAGATCTGGGGATCCCATGGCAACACCACAATTTGGGCATACATGGTGTCATTCAATTTGTACTCAAAAAACTGCATGAGTTGCTAAGTTCGCAAATTCTATGAATACGGATTCATAAATTGGCATTGCATCTAGATTGCCATGATATAGTCATGCAACACAAATGTCTATGTCTTCCTTAAGTGGCATATTAATGGATTGTGCACTGTCGAAAGAGTAGATAGGTATGCCATTGCTATTGATTTACAGGTCGCGTGTGGTGTTCACAAAGGGGAAGGTGAAGGAATCTTTCACCCGTGTTTGTGGAAAATTCACTTAGAACTGGTTGCAGCAATTTTCTCAACCATTCATCCAATTGGCAAATCATCGCTCCCTTTGAAATTTGGTATTCTTACATTTGTCCTGTTGAGTGAAAGAGGAAAAGCTTCAATAACATGTCTTTTTTTTTAGCAATACTCAAGTTCTGTACTACCAAGCAACTAAAATCACTGTTACAATTGTTAGCATTCTAATGAGCTATGTAGGCTTTTTGACAAGGAATACCAATATTACAATCCTAAATACTTTCACTGAGGAAACTTACTCACTTTTGCAGGAAGGAAAAGTTCATTCCTTCAGTCTGGAATGGATCCACTAAGGCAAGCTATTTGGCTGTTTCTGCTTCTGATCTCCCAAGATCACTGTTTACAAGATTTAACTGGACATCAGCAATAACTTGCATATATGTAGCAACTTTGACATAATAAAACATCCCAAGGTGCTTCATAGCACCTTTATCAAATGAGATTTGACACCAAGTCACATAGTGAGATAAGAAGACAAATAACCTTAGTCATTGAAGCAGGTTTTAAGGAATATCTTAAAAAAAATTCAGGAATGGGATTCCAAACCTTGAGGCCTTGAGAGGTGAAGTCACAGTAGCCAAATAGTGGAGTGCTTAAAAGCAGAGATGCTGAAGAGGCCAGAATTAGTTGAGCTTAGATATCTCAGAGGATTGCAGCGCTGGCAGAGATTACAAAGATGGGAGCTGGAACAAGGCCATGGAAGGATTAGGAAATAAGGATGAGAATTTAAAAGCTGAGGTGTTGCTTAACCAGAGGTGAGTGTAAGTCTGTCAGCACAGGGGTGATGGGCAAACAGGACTTGGTGTGAGGTAGGACAAGGGCAGCTGAGTTTTGAATGAACTCAAGTTTATGGAGCATAGAATGTGAGAGGTCTGCCAGCAGTTTGTTGGAATAATCAAGTCTGGAGGTAACAATGCCATAGAATGAGGGTTTCAGCAGAATTTGAGCTGAGGCAGGGGTAGAATCACACAATGTTACAGAGGGGAAAACAGGCACAATAAGTAATGGTACTGATATGTGGTCAGAAGCTCATCTGTTAATAGCCTAGTAAATTCAAATAGTCCACAGCAAAGGGAATAAGAAACTTTGCACCTGCATATAAAAACCTAAGTTTTAAGAAGTGAGTTTACAATTAAGGAGCGATCTCATTTGACTTTTTGACTTTGCTGAGGGATTGATATCCTGAAGGAATTATAGGAAGCTCTATGATGTGATCAACCTTGACTTCCAAAAAGTCTTTAATAAGATAAGTGAGTGGGAATAAATTTGGCAGATGGAATATAATGAGAGAAAATATGAGGTTGTCCATTTTGGCAGGAAGAATAGAAAACAGAATATCAATTAAGTAGAGAAAAAACTGCAGAATGCTACGGTGAGGGGGATCTGGGTGTCTGTGAGCATGAACAGCAAAACATGAGCATGCAGGTACAGCAAGGCAAATGGAATATAGAACTTTATTGCAAGGATGATGGAGTATAAAATTATTGAAGTCAGCTGCCCAGGGCATTGGTGAGATCACACCTATAGCACTGAGTACAGGTTTGGTCTTTTTACTTAAGGAGGGATATGCTTGCATTTTAAGCAGTTCAGAGAAAGTTCACGAGGCTGATTCGTCGGTTGAAGGCGTTTCCTTCATGTGCAGGTTGGACCTATACTAATTGGAGTTTCTATGAATGAGAGATAATTTTATCGAAATATATAATGATTCTGAGGATGCTTCACAGGTTAGATGCTGAGAGAATGTTTCCCTCAGTGGGGGATCTAGAAACAGGGGGTACAGTTTAAAATAAGGGGTCTCCAATTTAAGACTAAGACGAGGAGGAAATTCTTCTCTCAGAGGATGGTTAGTCTTTGGATTCTCTTCCCCAGCAAGCAGTGGGGGCTGGGTCATTGAATATGTTCAAAGCAGATTTAGACAGATGTTGATCTACGATAACACTTGTGCTACACAAGTGCCAGTCAATGACCATCTCCAAGAAGAGAGAATCAAACCATCTCCCCTTGACATTCAATGGCATTAGCATTGCTGATTTCCCAGCTATCAACATCCTAGGGGTTACCACTGACCAGAAACTGAACTGGACCAGCCATATAAATACTGTCAACAAGAGCAGGTCAGAGGCTGGGAATTCTGCAGTGAGTAACTCACCTCCTGGCTCCCCAAAGCCTGTCCTCCCCAAGGCCCCAGTAAGGAGTGTGATGGAATACTTTCCACTTGCCCTAATGAGTGCAACTCCAACAACACTCAACAAGCTCAATGCCATCCAGGATAAAGCAGCTGCTTGATTGGCACCCCATCCATCACATTCAACCTCCACTCCCTCCACTACTGACGCATAACAGCAGCAGTACCATCCGCAAGATGCACTGCAGCAACTCACCAAGGTTCCTTCGGCAGCACTTTCCAAATCAGCAACCTCTGCTACCTAGAAGGACAAGGGCAGCAGATGCTTGAGAACACCAGCACCTGCAATTTCCCCTCCAAGTCATACACCATGCTGACTTGGAACTATATTGCTGTTCCTTCACTGGATAAAAATGCTGGAACTCCACCCCCTCCCCACCCCACTCCTAAAGCATGATGCGTGTACCTGCATCACATGGACTGCAGAAGTTCAAGAAGGCAGCTCACCAGTACCTTCTCAAGGGCAATTAGGGATGGGCAACAAAAATGCTGGCCTAGCCAGCGAAGCCCATCCAAAATAAAAAAAAACAGGGGAGCCAAGTGGTAAGGGGGTAGTTGGGAAAGTGGAGTTAAGATTACAGTCAGATCGGCCATGATCTTATTGAATGGTGAAGCAGGCTCGATGGGCCGAATAGCCTACACTTCTGCTCCTAATTCGCTTGATCTTATTTGACAAAGTTCTGCATGAAAGATATTTACTGAGCTCAATGCAGTGAGGATTCAGGATAAATTAACCCCAGGAACAGATAAGAAATTTGTTGAATGGAAAGCTAAATGTCTTACCCAACAACTTAAGGCAGAATGTTTAGCTCCAGAGATGAAGTGTGGTGGTGGCAGGATATGTAGCGCGCGTGGGGCAGGATATCACACCCGATTTTATGCATGAAAGCTCATTAATTGTATATCGCCAAGTAGCTCTCTGAAACACATGGCGGGGCGGGTACTGATTCTTCTGCTCCGCTGTCACCTATTGGGGTCGAAGGTCCTGACACCATATTTAAAAGCCACCAAAACACACACATTCACTCTCTGCAGCCCTGCTGTGTGGGCCAGCAATGCTGAGTTGGCCTCAAGGAACAGAAAGAGTGTTTCGCCAAGGTTTAGCCACTACTTCAATCAGAGGTGTCTGCCAGAACCAGAATGTACTTTACCTGAGGGATGGATCCAGGCGGCCCATCAAACTGACCTCGCCAACCTGGGAGGTGGTCACAAAGGAGGTCAGTTCAGCAGGCAACCACCAAAGAAATATAATCCAGTCCAAGAAGAAGATGAGTGATCGCATCCACAGGGGAAGTCAACCTTCTAATCACTTCAAACTCACACTCTCTGTGTGGCATTATGCACTCAAAGCATCACACAGCTCAGGGATCTCACAATATTAGCTGGGGAGATATCATCATTAAGTGGTTCATTACCCGCATCTCATCTATCATGTTGTACAAGCAGCATGTTCAGCCCTTACTGCCTCAGCACACACAGCAGGCATGCATGCTTCCCAACCTTTGCTTCATCCCTTCTCATCACATCCCATCCATTTGTCTTCATGTAGGCCAAGCTTTCCCACAACAGGAGGGAGGAGGGAGAGGTCCCAGTGTGGTGGAAGGATAGCCAACATGCTCAAGCTGACCAAATTCAAGGAGGATGCTGCCAAATTGGCAAGGGAGGACAGGGATTGCTCCTGTGGTGAAGGCGAGATTGGCCTCTCCCAGCAAGCTAGTACAGATGAGGTCTCGAAGAGTTGATCATTGACATTCACAGTAAGTGATGTGCATTGTTGTATTCAGCCTGCTGAACAAATAGACATGTCTAAGCTTTTTGTCTTGCACTCATCAGGACGCTCGTAAGAATACCAAAAAAAGGGGAAAAACAAAATGCAGTACAAGTTGTTGCTTTCCCCTTTATATTGGTATTCTCGTGAGTATCCTGATGAGTGCAAGATGAAAAGCTTAGATTTGTCTCTTTTTTCTGTAATATTCAGCCTGCTCATGGACTAAATCTATCTTCTCTCTCTTACAGGCACCAGCAGGCAGGACAGGCCAGCACAGGTAACATAACCCCAGCTCCCAGGCCACCTCAGAGGAGGATGCTGAGGAGGCATTTGATGAAGAATCATCCCTATGTTCACCTACACCCTCCACCAGCGCAGAGTCACAGATCTAGAGTAGGCTGGGGATCACTTTCTGGGGAACACCTAATGGACTCATCTCCACAGCAGCTGGAGGCAGTGACAGGCAAGGTTTCTGGCACTGGGAAGACTGTTGGAGATCAGGCACCTGCTGTGACTGAGACAAATGATGAGCCTCTGGAAACGGCCATGACACACATGCTGGAGATGCAAAGACATGAGGCGGAACATCAGGTAGAGTTGTGAGAGACAGTCAACAGATTCGAGTAAAGTTGGAGCTTTCTGACTGATGTCGTGGCTCCGACATGCGAGCGTCTCGAGATCTCCACTGGAAGAGTGCCAGCCATCCTGGAGATCTTGGTCCAGCATCTTCTACAGGATTTACATTGGACCTGCACCGGAATCCATCAGTGGCTTGGCAAGAGGGGGGCAGGGCACCTCGGCCTCATTCCAGTTTCCCCTTCTCCTCAAGGAGTCAGGCATCGGCCCCTTGTTACCCAAACAGTGGAGGACCATCAACTGGGGCCATCCAGCCAGGTGACTCCAAGTCTCCGAGAGGGTCCTGCCGATCCTAATCTCCTCTGCATGTGGTCCCATTACCTCCAGCTCCACAGGGCGAGGAGGCTTCACCTTCCTCGCAGTAGGAGACCCAAAGCAAGCCAGGGCCATCCAGGCCATCACCCTCCATAGGAAACCCACCAAGGTCATCACAGACAGCAGGCTGTCTCTACCTCTGATGTGGATCAGGGTTACACCAAGACATAGTGGGTAGGGTTCGAAAAATTAAGAAGCGTTGAGATCAATGTGGGGGCTGGGGTGTTCACACACTGGGTGGAATTTTATGGCCCCCTTGTGGTGGTGGCGGGGCTGTAAAATGCAGATAGCCATTCAAAAGTCCATTGACTTTGGCGGGACCATAAAAACCCACTGGCGTAAAATTCCATCCAGTGTATGTGTAATGCACCTTTGTAAAAACATTTGCTGTTTATGACAATGGTCTCATAATTTGAGTGCATCGTGCAAATGCATCTTATTGTGAGGGTGACCCAGGCTCAGATACTGTGAATGTCTTCCTTTGTGAACCTCAGGTTCATGTGATGTTTAGTGAACTCATATTAGTTACTCGCCCCTTGTGCAATGTCAGGGAGATGTGTCAAACACTTTCCTCAAAGTGTCTGCACATAGAGTTTGGAACCATTATTCCTTACAAGACACCATAGAGTTATGTGTGCTCATGTGCTTTGAGGGTTAGAAATAATGTTCTTTCATCAACTAGATGCCTTCATAGTTTTGCCTGCAGCCATGGTGGTCTCACCAACCATGTGCACATCTCTGTGGCATAAGAAGTTTCTCATTCAAGTGGCCACGATTGTGTAAAATGCAGTTGATGCAGGTGCTGCCTTGCGCTTCCCACAGTGGCTACATACAGCTTTGGCTGCTGAGTGATCCTTGAGGGTTGCTGAATGTGGATCTTGCTTGTGATGTCGCTGGTTGTAAAGGCTTTTTCTGAGCAATGGCATGGCACTAAGGGACAAGAACAGTGCTCGGTTGCCGTTGCATGGACCTTACTCTGGCTGGAACCTTGTGGCCATCAGTGTGTCATGGGCATGTCGTCCATGTCGTGCTGTTTCAAGGGCATCATCATGTGGAAGCTGACCCACAACGCACTCTTCAGGTTCCTGCCCTTCTCGGTCTTCATCCGAGGAGTTCTCAGCCTCCCCCATGTCTCCCTCTGGCAAATGATCGCCCCCTTTAAAGTGTCAGGCTGTGCAGGGTGCAACAGTCCATGATGATGCGGGACACACTCTATGGAGAGTGCAGAGCCCCACCTGCGTTATCCAAACATCAGAAGCGCATCTTCAGTATGTCAATGGTTTGCTCAACTCCTCCAAGGCACTTTGAGAACGACGCTTGGGTATCATGCAACATTGTTTCAGTGGGTACCCCTTATCACCCAGCAACCAACCCTGTAAGGGCTGCAGTGCTTCGAATTTCTGAGGCATCCGGGAGTGACTCAGGATATTTGAGTCATGGGAACTTCCAGGGTACCTGGCACAAACATGCATGGATCTGCTTCTGATGACGTAGATGTGCTGAGCGTTGATGGAGTGGAGCGCTTTTCTGCTGATGAAGATCAGGGGCTTCTGCCTTGGAGCACATGCAATTGATTGTATCCTGTGCTCTAGGGCAGCCTGAGATTGCCGCAAATCCCAGAAATCAAGCAGCTTGGCTAGCTTCATCCATTGTGAACTTTATATAATAATGAGCCTTACTGTAGGAGGGCATCCATCACCACCTTTATTCTTTTATATGTCGAGAACTAAAAGATGCCGCTTAGGTCCCCTGTGGATCCCTGGAACTAGCTGCAAAAAGATCGTTTGTGGCAGTGACCATCAGGGGCATTGGTAGAGGATGGCCCCCCAGTCCTTGCAGCATTACACCCTCTGCGGGATGACAAGCACAGACATGCGTGGCCACGTCTCTCGCTCATTTCCAAATAGGAAAGGAGTCTTCAGTTTACCCAGTCATGCCAGTCGCCCCTGTTGGCTGGGTTTGCCCTCCTCAGCCTTTGATTCTTCCTAGGCTGCCCTGGACCATGCACCTCAGGCTGGGGCTCCTCTCGAAGCTGTGCCAGACGGCATCGGGCCCTTCTTCTCCTCCCCAATCAGAATACTGTCATCAAGAAGGCAACATCGAGCACAGCCTCCATTCTGCAATCCTCCTTCTTCCTGTGGACTGAAATATTCAAGAGATTAATGGAGAATGACCAACCAAATTAGGCCTCCCGCTCGTAGGCAGAAAGCCACTATGATGCCGTTGTTCTGCATCTGCGCTACTCGCCCTTCCCTGTTCCAGCCTTGTAGTTGAGGTGCTCCCTCATAGATCTTAGGTGCCTAAGAAGCCACACAGCAACTTGACATCTCAATCTCATAGAGGTTGGAAGAGGCTTGAGCACAGCCATGCTAGATTCATTCTCAATAAAGGCACTCAGATGATGCCTGATTTAGCTTAGAGATTAAGCCTACCATGCACTTTTGGAATGACTGGATGCCCTTTGGCCCACAACCTATGTCAATTGGATGATGCACTTTACAGGGTTTCATCGATCAACTTGCAGATAACCATCAGCTGTGCTCCCTCAATGGCTGGCTACATCTTTCCTTTTCATATTCCTCTCACCTTTAAATACTCAAAATGGCCACCTTTCATGTGACCCCAATGCCTATTGCAGTCTCGCATAAAAGCGCACCATTTGTTAGTGGTTCCAAATCCAACTCTTCAATAAAATGTCCATGAGTTCAATCAGCTGAGCCCCCATCTCCATGTTAGGAGTCTGAGGGTGCCACCTGAAAGAGCCCTGGTGTCCAGCCATGGGCTCCTCCTACACTGCCTTAGGCCCCTCCCGTGGAGATTTTTTTCCAGTTTCATTTTTAAATTGCATCATTGATTCGGGGTCTCAAGATGGTGGTGCTTCACTTCTACTTCTAGACCAGCTTCGACCCTCCCCATCACTGTTCACGTCCATCTGATCATCCTGGAACCCCATGATGTGCAGGTAGACCTCCCACTGGTAATTCCCCAGCCTCCCCCAGTAACCCTGGAGCCCATTGTGATTGTTGTTGACATTCCTGCCCTCCCCCTGAACCCATTACTGTAGAGCTCCCCATGCCCCATGAAGACCCTAACCCTCCCCATCTGTGTGCACGGTGACATAGAGAGACGAGATCCCCCCACCCCCCCACCCCAAGAGAGCTTCGAGTACCCCACTTTATTACCTTTTCCTCACCTATAAGCTGCAGGTGCCTCCCCGACCATGACCACCCCTCCTGCAGCCCAGTACCGAGCCAGACACTTCCAGCACCACCGAGTGTGCGACAATGACCATGTGCTGCACACCAAGCTGCACCTGATCCCCATTGGGCACACAGGCTTTTCTCCTCCTTGGAGCGGGAACATGATGTGCATGCCATGCATAGCCCTGTAATTTAGCGAAGAAGCCCCAGGCCTGCCTTTAATCTCTCACTCCAACTACATGGTCCACCAGAGCCCCAGGATGGCATTTAATCTGTCACCTGACTTCTTGCCCTCAGTCCTGGGACTATGATCATCTGTCACCCAGCTCCCCTGTTGCATCAAGACTAACCACAGCACTGTTTCCACCCCAACTTCTATGCATTTCTGTGTAACCCTTCCCTACTACATAAGCCTGATACCGCCCCAGTCATGAGTGTGCGTGCAACCCTCCCCTCTTATGCCACACTCGCCTCCCTTTCCCTACCTTAGTTTCTGTGTTTCTCTTCCACTTGAGCCATTGGAAGCCCACTCACCCCCTGCATGTCAGGCTCCAGTTTCCCCATCTCCAATCTTCCTTCTCCCTGCCATGTTTCCTCCCCCAGAAACACACCCAAACCAACCCTCCCCTGTACCCTTCATCTACATGACGCTGTCAACTCTCCTATGCACTGCTACCAGCACTGCACCTGCCCCCCATTGCCATGCTGTTATCTGTTGGTCAACTGCAGCCCTGCTTGACTGAGATCCGCAGAACACAGCATCCACTGTGAGGAGCCCAGTACATACCCACGGCACCCACCGTGAGGAGCCCAAGTAGACATCCCCACCTGTCTTGACCTAAAACTGCATCTTTGGCACCACTGATGACCCGGAGCAGCGCTGTTGCAGGCTGGCTTTGAAAGTTGCACTCACTTCGAAATCACAAGTGAAGTGAAGGTGGACAGCTGCATGCCACTTATATCCTGTCGTGAATATGTCGGTCTAATGTTCCTGCTACAGCTACAGCAACACACCCACGGCACCCACCGTGAGGAGCCCAGCTACACATTCACGACATCCTCTGTGAGATGCCCAGCAACACACTCGCGGCACCCACTGTGAGGAGGCCCAGCTACACACCCTGTGGCATGGCATGTAATTAGGAAGGGGAACGTGATTCCGGTGACTTGCGTTTTTATTGAGCGTTCATGACTTACTAACGTGTACAAATAGGGTTCCCATCATGGATCAGCAGGAAATCTGGCCTGCCATGAAAGTGCTGAGAGGAAATTTCCGACTTGTTTTCCTGTCGATGGTAGTTCGGCTTTTGGTCTCTCTCTGAATTTTCTGCTCTCGGCTGCCACGAATCCCGCCACTGGCAGAACCAGAAAATTCTGCTCTTAGGATCATTATTGGGACCACTATTACTCCAATTTGCTTGGATTCAGAACATCAATGCAAATGAATATATGCCTGCAGGTGTTAGCAAGCTAACAGCGGCAATTGTTTCCTAGGGTGAAGCTCAGGATCTGCAAAAATGAGTTTCAAAAAATATGCAAGTGAGCAGAATAATGGCAAATAAAATTTAATGCACACAAGTGTCAAGGACTGCAAGTAGGAAGAAAAAGTAGTTATCACATGTATTCCAAGAATGTGGTTAAAATTGATAAAGATGAATTTGAAAGAAGCCTTAGGGTTCTGGTAGACTTGTTGTTCAACATATCCAAACACTGCAGAGCAGCGATCAACAAAGCAGAGAAAGATTTGTATAATATAGTCAATATATCAGAATACAAATTAGAGGAAGTCAATTCAAACTGTATAGTTCTCTACTTTCTAATATTCAAGAACAAACCTTGAGTATTACGTGTTTTTTAAAATCATGAAGATGCAAAAGTTCAGAGAAAGACTACAAGGCTAATCTGTAATATCAGAGGATTAAAGTATGAGGAAAGATTGGAGAAATTTTGAACTCTCAGCCTGAAAAGGAAGTGGCTGAAAGATGTTCCTGCAGAGGTATAGTAAACAGAATGGGAACAGGTAGATTTAGAGAATGACTTTAAGTGTGAAAGTAAGGATCTATCCTTGGCCCCCCCTGCTCTCTCATCCATGCTGCCGCTTAGCGGCATCATCCAAAAGCATAGTGTTACTTTTCATGTACGCTGATGACACCCAGCTCTACCTCACCATCGCCTTTCACGGCTCCTCCACTGTTGCTAAATTATCGGATTGCTTATCTGACACCCAGTACTGAACGAGCCGAAATTTCCTCCAATAAGATATTGAGGAGACTTTTTTGGTCCCTGCTCCAAACTCTGTTCCTTAGCTACAGATTCCAACCTCTTTGAGGTTAAGTCAGCCTGCTCACAAACTTGGGGCTGGATTTTGCCATCGGCAGAGCGGGGACGGGGCCCACTCGCCAACACGTAAAATGATGCTGTGATGTCGGGCGGAACTCCCAATGTCATTGCGCACCATTTAAATTTGCAGGAATGCAGGGGTGCAGCAAAACCTGCTGTCCACCTGCCGACCTGTCAATGGCCAATTGAGGCCATTGAAAGAGCAATTGATGTAATTAGTGGACTTGCCCGTCCAACCTTAAGGTTGGTGGGCAGGCCAGGAGCCCCGGCGGGCAATAGAAAAAACATGAAACCTCATCCACAGGCGGGGTGAGGTTTGATATAGGGTTTTAAAAATTTTAATAAAGTTTTTTTGGAAATTATGAACATGTCCCAACTCATGTGACATTGTCACATGAGGGGACATGTAAAGGAATTTTTTTTTTCTATTTTTAATATTTTTGAAAGTAGAGGCGATCTCCCTGAGGCAGCACTTAGCCTCAGGGAGATGAGTGCGCTCTTTCATGCGCATGTGCAAAAGAGCGCCCTCTTGATTTTAGGCATTACCCACCTGCCCGCACAGGGAGCGCACAGTGCTTCCGTGTGGACGTCATGCTGGGTGGGCCTTAATTGGCCCACCCACGTAAAATGGTGGCACGCCTCCAATCAGGGGGGAAAATTCAGCCCTTGGTGTCACTTTTGATCCATCCCTGTATGCACTTCCATAACATCACTCGACTTTGCCCCTGTCTTCGCTCATGTGCTAAAACCTTTATTTATGCCTTTTTTTACTAGATTCAACTTTTCCAATGTGCCCCTGGCTGGCCTCCCACATTCTACCCTCTGTACACTTGAAGTCATCCAAGTCTACATCCATTACCAAGAGTGGCTCGGTAGCACCACTTCTGACTGAGATGGCCGAGTTCTAAAGGACATAGCTGCTATTTTGGGTCTGCCACAGGTGGTGAGGGAACCAACAAGAGGGAAAAACATACATGATCTCATCTTTACCAATCTGCTTGCTGCAGATGCATCTGTCCATGACAGTATCGATAGGAGTGAACTCCTCACACTCATTGTGGAGACTAAGTCCCACTTTCACATTGAGGATACCCTCCATCGTGTTGTGTGGCACTACCACCATGCTAAATGGGATAGATTTCGAGCAGATATAGCAACTCAAGACTGGGCATCGATGAGGCACTGTGGGCCAACAGCAGCAGAAAAATTTAACTCGAACACAGTCCGTAACCTCATGGCCCGGCGGTATATCCCCCACTCAACCATTGCCGTCAAGCCAGGGGATCAACCCTGGTTCAATGAGCAGCGCCAGGCATACCTAAAAATGAGGTGTCATCCTGCTGAAGCTATAACACAGTACTACCTGTGTGCCAAACAGCATAAGCAGCAAGTGATAGACAGAGCTAAGCGATCCCACAACCAACGGATCAGGTCTAAGCTCTGCAGTCCTGCCACATCCAGTCATGAAAGCTGGTGGACAATTAAACAACTCACTGGAGGAGGAGGCTCCACAATATCCCCATCCTCAACAGCGGAGGAGCCCAGCACATCAGTGCAAAATATAAGGTTGGAGCATTTGCTGTAATCTTCAGCTGGAAGTGCTGAGTGGATCATCCATCTTGGCCTCCTCCAGAGGTCCCACCTTCACAGATGCCAGTCTTCAGCCAATTTGATTCATTCCATGAGAAATCAAGAAACGGCTGAAGGTACTGAATACTGCAAAGGCTATGGGCCCTGACAATATTCCGGCAATAGTGATGAAGATTTGTGCTCCAAAGCTTGCTGCGCCCCTAGCCAAGTTGTTCCAGTACATCTACAACACTGGCGACTGCCTGGCTATGTGGAAAATTGCTCAGGTATGTCCTGTACACAAAAAGCAGGACAAATCCAACCCAGCCAATTACCACAGAGATAAAAACAAAAAAACTGCGGATGCTGGAAATCCAAAACAAAAACAGAATTACCTGGAAAAACTCAGCAGGTCTGGCAGCATCGGCGGAGAAGAAAAGAGTTGACGTTTCGAGTCCTCATGACCCTTCGACAGAACTTGAGTTCGAGTCCAGGAAAGAGCTGAAATATAAGCTGGTTTAAGGTGTGTGTGTGGGGGGCGGAGAGATAGAGAGACAGAGAGGTGGAGGGGGTTGGTGTGGTTGTAGCGACAAACAAGCAGTGATAGAAGCAGATCTTCTTCTATCACTGCTTGTTTGTCGCTACAACCACACCAACCCCCTCCACCTCTCTGTCTCTCTATCTCTCCGCCCCCCACACACACACCTTAAACCAGCTTATATTTCAGCTCTTTCCTGGACTCGAACTCAAGTTCTGTCGAAGGGTCATGAGGACTCGAAACGTCAACTCTTTTCTTCTCCGCCGATGCTGCCAGACCTGCTGAGTTTTTCCAGGTAATTCTGTTTTTGTTCCAGCCAATTACCACCCCATCAGTCTACTCTCCATCAGCAGTAAAGTAATGGAAAAGGTCATCAACAATGCTATCAAGTGGCAATTTCTCAGCAATAACCTGCTCACTGATGCCCAATTTGGGTTCCGCCAAGGCCACTCAGCTCTTGATCTCATCACAGCCTTGGTTCAAACATGGATAAAAGAGCTGAACTCCCAAGATGATGTGAGATTGACTGCCCTTGACATGAAGGCTGTGTGTGTCATCAAGGAGTCCTAGCAAAACTGGAGACAATGGGAATCGGGGGAAAACTTTCCACTGGTTGGAGTCATACTTAGCACAAAGGAAGATGGCTGTGATGGTTCGATGTCAGTCATCTCAGTTCCAGAACATCACTGCAGGAGTTCCTCAGGGTAGTGTCCTCGGCCCAACCATCTTCAGCTGCTTCATCAATGACCTTCCTTCCATCAAACGTCAGAATTGGGGTCATTCCTTGATGATTGCACATTGTTCAGCACCATCCTCAACTCCTCAGCTACTGAAGCAGTCTATGTCCAAATGCAGCAAGACCTAGACAATATCCAAGCTTGGGCTGAGAAGTGGCAAGTAACATTTGCTCCACACAAGTGTCAGGCAATGACGATCTCTAACAAGAGAGAATCCAACCATCGCCCCTAGATGTTCAATGGCATTAATAGCACTGAATCCCCCACTATCATCATCTTGGGGGCTACCATTGACCAGAAATTGAACTTGACTAGCCATATAAATACTGTGGCTCCGAGTGGCAGCTCAGAGGCTAGGAACCGTGTGACGAGTAATCTACCTCCTCACTCCCCAAAGCCTGTCCATCATCTACAAGGCATAAGTTGGAAGTGTGATGGAATACCTTCTACTTGCCTGGATGAGTCCAGCTCCCACATCACTCAATAGCTTGACATTGTCCAAGACAAAGCAGCCGGTTTGATTGGCACCATGTCCACAAACATTCACTACCTCCACCACCGATGCAGAGTAGCAGCAGTATGTACCATCTACAAGATGCACTGCAGGAATTCACCAAGGGTCCTTCAACAGCATCTTCAAAACCCACGACCACTACCAACTAGAAGACAAGGACAGCTGATAGATGGGAACAGCACCAGATGGAAGTTCCCCTCTAAGTCACTCCCCATCCTGACTTGGAAATATATTGCCATTCCTTCACTGTCGCTGGGTCATAATTCTGGAACACCCTTCCTAACAGCACTGTGCGTGTACCTACACCACATGAACTGGTTCAAGAAGGCAGCTCAGCACCACCTTCTCAAGGGCAATTAGGGATGGGCAATAAATGCTGGCCCAGCCAGCAAAGACCACATCACATGAGTGAATGTAAATAAAAATTCTGATGCCCACATCTTAACTTGCACCAAGTCCTGTTCCCCCATCACACCTGTGCTCGCTGACCTATATTGACTCCTGGTCAAGCAAAGTCTTGATTTTAAAATTCTCATTCTTGTTTTCAAATCCCTCCATGGCCTTGCCCCAGCTACCTCTGCAATCTCATTCAACCCCACACGCTTCCGAGATATCCACACTCCTCTGAGATATCCACACTCCTCTAATTCTGGCCTATTGTGCATTCCAAATTATAATTGCTTCACTACTGATGACCATGACTTCAGTTGTCTAGGCTCTAATCTCTGGAATTTCTTCCCAATACATTTCCACCTCTCTATCTCACTTTCTCCCAAAACCTCCCTATTTAACCATGCTTTTTTTCACCTGACTTAATGACCAGAAAATTACCTGTGTTGGACGGACCGATGTGAGTGAGTGGGGGCAGGTGCGGAGCCGATCACCGCCCGCGATTGGCTGTGCGCCGCTATTTCAATGCCCGCTCAGCGTGATGCATAGCTGGTAGCGCAGTGCTACATCTGCGGGCGGGGGGGGGTGTGGAGAGGGGAGAGTTGGGGCTTTACTAGGTCATTGACAGTTTGGCGGGCGCGCAGCCGCCTCAGAATGAAAGATCTAAATGAGGCCCGACGATGTCAGGACGCACACCTGATGTCACTGAGCGTCATTTTGCACGTCGGCATGTCGGGCCTGCCCCTGCACACCGATGGCAATATTCAGGCCAATATCGCCTTATGTATATTGGTGTTATACTTTGTTTTACATTTCTCCTGTGATGTGCCATGGGATGGTATAGGGCAGGGGGACACAGATTCAACTTAGTGAAAGACAGCAATCAGGAAGTTTATTTTCACACAAAGCGATTAACTTTGATTTTGGACAACTGACCTTTGGGACACCATGCAATGACAAACAAGCTTGCTGGTGCATCTCGCCACATTGAGGCCTAACAATAATAGAAACAGAAAATGCTGTAAACACTCAGCAGGCCAGGCAGCATCTGTGGAGAGGGAAATGGAGTTAACGTTTTGAGTCTGTATGACTCTTCTTCAGAGCTGAAGAGAGGTAGAAATATGATAGATTTTATACCGTTTAAAAGGGGGTAGAGCAGGTGGAGCAAAATAAAAGGTCAGGGATAGATGGGAGCTCAGGGGAGATTTTACAAAGGTGTCATGGACACAAGACAAAGTGAGTGTTAATGGTAGTGTTAAAGACTAAAAAAAGGTGCTAGTTGTGGCATACTGGTGAGATAGCAGAATGTGTTGTCAATAATATTAGGTTTTCCCAGCTGCCAACAATGCAAGTTTCGAGGGCTGGGGTTGGGGGGGGAGGGGCTGGTGTGACAGTGGCTTTAATCAAATCAAAGAGGGAGGTGAGATCAATGACTCAGGGTATTTTAGTGGAGCCCGTGAATGCATTTGTGCCAGCTGCTTCGACTAGTCCCATCATAAATGACAAGCAGGTCACTGTTTACATCATAGGATTTGTATATTAAAAAGCAACCAAGCAGGTGCTTTAAACACCTAGAGTCCTTCAAAATGGAGCATGGCTCATTGTTCAAGTTCAGTTGTCGTGAGGCTACTGGCACCTTTTTGAGGCCTTTGCTTCCCCAAATGTTCCAAAGCAAAAAACAAGTTGACTCCAAAGTGATCAGCAAATGGAATGGACTTCTGCATAGGATAATGGAAGAAAAGCTCTGGAAACAACAAAGAAGCAATTGAGGTCGAACAGCATCTGTGGAGAGAAAAACGGAGTTAACGTCTTGAGTCCATATGGACTTGAAATGTTAACTCTGTTTTTCTCTCCACAGATGCTGTTCGGTCTGCTGAGTTTTTCAAGCATTTTCTGTTTTTGTTTCAGATTTCCAGCATCTGCAGCATGTTGCTTTTCTACAAGAAGCAATTGAGTCCTGCAATGGGGAGGGCATTGTGGGATCCTACCAGCTGAATGAATTAAGGTAATTGGAGTGATCTTCTTCACTTGTCGTTTATCTTGTGATCATGGGACCATCCCCAATGCAAGGGATGCCGATTTCCAAAAGAAGCTGTTGCTAATATTTGAATAAACATTGAGCTGACCATCCAGAAACATATTTTCAGAATATATCCTCAGAATATATATTTCCCTCATAAAATCTAGTGAATTTCAAATCTGTGTTTTTGTTAAAATCATTGGCAATATTTCTCTGAAGCTCCTCATTAATGAGGATTATATTTTAAAGAATTTGCAACAACAAATATTTGGTTTATTCATCACGATATTCTTAACCCAAATATGTGCAAACTGTCAACAAAATGTGTTGAAATATTGTATTTCATCAGGCTGCATACTACAAAGCAGTTAAGCAGTTAACCTGCCTAATTTCTAATTATACCATTACTATTCCAGGAACATTTGTCTTCAGCAAACACACTTTGAATATTAAGCCACTTGTTTGCGTAGCTCTGAAGCTGAATTCATTGAATGCTGATGCACTTGATTACCAGTTCAATTAACATTCAACCTTAAGCAGAAGGGACACTCTGAAAACCAAAAGGGGAGCTCGGAGCAGTTAATACAGTTAGTTTGGAAGTTTGCCATGTTTACACTTGTCAACAAGGATTGATGGCTAATCTGGAGACTCAGGGTGACACCTGTCTAATATTCCTGCAAGCAACAGAGAAATGAGAAAAAAATTAACTGGAGATGTTAGCTGGTTTTATGCAATTATAAGCCACCATCATTCCTATACATCTTCATTCTGACGCCCTTCACATATGTGAAGAAAAATCCATCCAGGAGAACTAGAGGGCTCTCTGCCCGTTTGATGGCCGCATGTATACGAAAGAGCACAGAAATTTCTCTGAGGCACAGATCAGTTTGATATTTGAAAATTTTAATGAAGGGGGGAATGTCCCCTTAAGACAGTGTCACATGAGCTGGGACATGTCTATTAATTTTTTTGAAAATTTTTATTAAAGCTTAAAAACCATCATGAAACCTTTGAAACCTCATCCTGCCCATGGTTGAGGTTTCATGATAAATGCGAAGGCCGCCTGGGCTCTTCACCTGCCTGCCAACCTTAAGGTTGGATGGGCAGCTCAGTTAATTATTTTAATTGCTGTTTAAATGACTTTAATAGGCGTTTGACAGTTTGGTATGTGCACAGCCAACTCTGGTGCGCGCCCGCCGAACTCAACCTGAATGACACGCGGTGACATTGGGACACACGCCTGATGTCACCGTGCATCATTTTATGCGTCCCTGATCGCCAACCCGAAGATTCTGGCCCAACTGGACACCTGCAGATCTGTATCCTCAACTCTTACAGGAACATCAGCCTGTACTGGGTTAAGTTCCCTCAAAAGGAAACACTGACCCGGTTGTGAACACTGGTGAAATCAATCCTTAGTGATTTGTTTCTCTTTTCCTTAGATGGTTCACATGTCTCAGTATGACTTGGCCTTCCAACTTCATGTGGTAAGATAGAAGCCCAGTCACTGCACTTATTTCACCCAGTAACCAAATTTCTTCACATATACTGTCTCTCCCGTGGTAAATTTCCTCTCATGACTATGTCAGTCGTGTCTAGTTTCTGACTTCTCTGACTCCTTTCCACCTTCCCCCCACTAAATTTGGCATGATTAAGCTCACTCTCGTCCTGAGACGGCGTTTCAACATTAATTCCACAGGTGTGACACCTGTTGTTGTGTGAGGGGTAGTTCTATAATGGAAAAGAAAGTGTGCTAGCTTGGTTGCTGTGGAATCTCCAGTTAGCTTCTTCATGTCAGACTTGAATGTTCGATCCATCATCTTGGCCAGTCCATTCGAGGAAGGGTGGTAGGGTGAAGTTTTTACATGAGTGATACCATTGAGTCTGATAAACCGCTGAAACTGAGCACTCATAAATGTGGTGCCATTATCAGAAACAATTACTTCTACAATTGTAAAGAAGATGTTGGTGACGTCACCTCATATATGTCCATCTATTTTGAGTGGGCATCAACAATGAGCAGAAACATTGTTCCCATGAAAGGTCCCACATAGTCATTGTGTAACTGCACCCATGGTCTTCCTGGCCACACCCAAGAGTGTAACAGCTGTTGAAGGTAACTTTTGCAGTTGCTGACATTGCACACAATTCTTCACTAAACTCTCTATTTCACCACCCATCCCAGGTGACCATAGATAGCTATGCTATGGTCTTTATTCGGGAAATTCCTGGATGTGCACTGTGCAGTTCAATTAAAAATGGCTCAATTCCCTTTGGAGGAGCTGTCACTCTTGCTCCCCACAATAAGATGCCATCCTGGCTGGTTATTTCATGTGTTCTGTTGAAGTACGGTTTCATTTCATCAGACATGGGCTCCTGTGACCAAACATGAAGCACTTGTTCTCGTACTTGAGATAGGACTGGGTCCCGACTTGTTCAGTCTCTGATCTGTCAAACTTCTTAGATTCTTGGCCAGTATGTGCTTAACAGTAAAACAGGTTCCTGTGGAACTGGGATGTGCTCATCATTTTCTTGTTAAGGTAAATGACTAAGTGCATTGGCATTTGTGATTTAATTGCCAGGCCTATGTATGATAATATACTCGTATGCTGCCAGGATTAAAGCCTTATTTGTGTTTCTGTGCCTTGTTTCTACGTGCCTTCTTCTTTCCAGTGCTGATTTTAATTTCACCCTTCTTTTTGGCTTCAATATTGGCCAGACTACTCTCAGATGCAAGTCCGACTTGAGTGAACTCAGTGGTTGTGTTATGGCACAGCTAATGGTAAATGCTGAGTCGTTCAAATCCCAAAGGGAAACTTGAAACAACTGCCACAATTTGTTTTGCAATTTGTATGAATTTTGAGATGCATGTCCCGAATTCAGCAGTAATAAGACCACCAATTCTTATAGATTTTTACAAAACTAGATTAAACATTTATTAATAAAGAGAAATGGCTTCAAATACATACATCGATCTACAAATTACTACTGTGATAACTTCTAAATCCCCTAATCAATCAAACTCCCAGTTACACTTTTGTTAAGGCAACAGTAAGACAGATATATTTCAAAGACTCAGGCAAAGGAACATGAAACCCTGAGCAAGTTGACTTCCAAGTGAGTTTTCTTAACTTCAGTCCTTTGAAGACAGTAGCTTGAGGCATTGACGCTGAAGGCTTTTTCATACTTGTAAGATCTTAAAAATGCCTTCCCTTGCACACAGCCTTTGCTCCTTCGTTATCCATGTCTCTCTCTTTAAATGCAAATACCCATTGTTTCACGGGGCAGAATTGTCGGCCTGTCGGGTGGGTGGTGCGGGAACGGGCACAGGCCCATTGGCACCCCAATCAGATCCGTGCAGCTATTTTACATGTGCGGGCCAATTAAGGCCCGTCCAGTGTGGCATGCACCTGGAAGCACTGAGCTTGAGTGTGAAAATTTGAAAAATTTGAGTGTGAAAAACTGAAAAAAAGATTTCAAAAAAAATATTTGGACATGTCCCCTCATGTGAAACGGTCACATGAGCTAGGACATGTGCATTACTTTCAGTAAAAAGTTCTCTCAAAATTTAAAATTATTCATGAAACCTCATCCCGTCCGTGGATGAAGTTCCATGAAAAATGCGAAGGCCGCCTGGGCTCTTTGCTGCCCACCAACCTGAAGGTCTGATGGGCAGCTCCGTTAATTACTTTAATTGAGTTAAATGGCCTTAATAGGCCTTTGACAGTTCGGCGGGCACGCAGCTGACTCGGGTGCGTGCCCGCCAAACTGAAAGTCTGAACGATGCGCCATGACGCCGGGATGGACGCCCGATGTCACCACGCACCATTTTACGCTGCGGTGAGCGGGCCCTGCCCCTGCTCACCAAGCTGAAGGTTCAGCCACTGTCTTTGTAACTTATGGGGAGAATATTTGCTCATCAGGTGATGAGCATCACCGTGTACTCGCACGGTATTTCGGTTGGCGAGCGCTCGCGGGAGTTGGCAGTGTGGCCCCCGACAATTAAAAGGCCTCTTAAGGCCTTGAACAATCCAATGGATTTGAATTTTTCGTTGCCTGTCCAACCTTATGGTTGGCGGGCAGGCAAAAATGCCAAGCGGCCTTTGAATTTTTTTGCGAAACCTCATCCACGGACAGGATCATCCCGATTCCTAACATGTCCCTGCTCGTGACAGAATCACATGAGGGGACATGTTTTTTAACACCTTAAAATTTTTTATTTTTTTTTATGTCTTCAGCTCTGCGCCTCAGGGAGATTTTCCAGCGCGCACCCACACACATGTGCAAAGTTCGAGCTCACCCCCCACCCCACAACCCCACAGCCGCCCCCAACACAGGCACTGCTGCAGCACGTGTTTCCCACTGGGCAGGCCTTAATTGGCCCGCCGGCATGAAATCGCAGTCTGGCCTCAATCGTGGACGGAGGTCAGCTTCCCGACCAGCCCTGCCCGCCCCCGCTGAGCCTGCCCGACATGGGCAAAATTCTGCCCTGTTTCCTTGATTATAAAACCCTCTCATTGCACTAAGTTTTACCAGTATTCTTTGGGAAAAATAAAGGTGGTAGATAGAATTTTGAAATATTGGCAAGTTGAGGGCTATGAGGAGCTGGCACTAAAGAGGAGTTGAGGCCTGGGGCAGATCAGCCATGGTCTTATTGAATAGCGGCGGGGGGGGAGGAAGCAGGCTTGAGGGGCTGACTCCTGCTCCTACTTCTTATGATTTTAAGTTTCTAAACTTCACCTGGCTAGATGACACATTTCACCCCACCTTTGAAAACAATCCACCCTGGTCTATTTCAAAATGCAAATGTTCCCTCGACACCTACATTTCTAAACTTCCCCATGTTTATCTAATTAATATTTCAAACCTACCATCCCTTCTTAGATCAAATCACCCAGACCAGCTGCCTCTAATTCAATTAAATCTTACTCACAAACATTGACGCAAAAAGACACAAGGCACATCCCACTATTACTCTATTTTACAATAAATTCCAATAACATTATGAGAATTATTATATCTTGACAGGTTGAGTCTCCCAAAATTTCATCATCTGTCTGCTTCTTAGAAAATTCTCCAACTTTTGCCTCCAAAGTCTCTTTGGCTTCATTTAGCTGGTTCTTCAGCTTTCCCGTCTCTTTTTTGTATTTGTTCCTCCTGGAAAATTGAACATTGTTGTGTCTCCTCTGCCAACTAATTCTTCAGTTTGTTCAGAGAGGTGCTGAATTCTTTCGGTTTCTCTTCATACTTTTTCCACAGATACAAACTTTAATCTGAGTGAATTTTGTAGTGTGTGGAGGTCTCTCAGCACATTTTCTTTCTCCTTTCAGAGTTGCTCGCCTCGTCTCGAGCTCTGTTCGAGTTCCTTCTGCTGTTCTTCCAGGTTTTGGTTTAAGACAGCCTGCATTTCTTCAAGTTTTTGAGTCTTTACACACTCCTTTTCCAAAACAGAAATGTTTCCTGCTTCCTTTTAGAATCTTAGTAGCCAATCAAGGCTGATTTCCCTTAGCCAATTTCGCCCTAAAAGGCTTGGTCCTCTGCCTCTCAATACCAACATTGGTAGCTTTACCGATTGGCTTCCATAATGACAGTCACTCTACTTATGCCTTTGACTTGGATGTCTTCACCTGTGTATGTTTTTAATTGGGCAGGTATTTTTTGTAAATGTCATTGATGTTCGCCATTATTCAGGTATCTGAAGGTATGTTCCCCAATTACTGTAATGGAAGCTCCTGTGTCTGCTTCCATTCTAACAGGTCTGCCAATCACTTTCATTGTTACATAGATTGGTTCTGTCTTTCCAACTTCAAATTAAACAGTGAATAAATATCTGAATTTGTTGCTTCCAGGTCTTCTATGTTGTAGATCTTACTGGGTTATTTCTTTTGTTTAACAGTCTAATTGACTCTATTGCGCCGGCTTATTATGTGTCCATTTCTATGACAATAAAAATATTCTATTTTTTTTAAAACTGCCAATTGTTAAAAGGCTACTTGTTTCCACCTCTATTGAAATTATTCTTTGATTTCACTACTAAGTCATTTTTTTTCTCATTTTCCTGCTAGCGAGGGTTGTTTCCCGCTTCTCCGCAGTCTTGCATTTTGGCTGGGCCTTCCTGAACGCTGTGGAGGACGGCTCCATTTTGCATGCCCTGTATGGCTTTTGAATCTCTTACTGTGCTTCCCATGGCCAGTACAATCTCCAGTGCCTTCTTCAAGTCCAAGTTCACTTCAGACAATAATCCCTTCTGAATCGTGTCCTCATTCACAACACACACTAAACTATCTCTAAGCATGTCATTTAAAGATGTCACAATGTTCTATTAACTGCTTCAAACTTGCCATTTAGCATGCAACTGTCCCCTCCAGGTCTCTATTTCTTGAGTTAAACTTGATCCTTTGCATCATTATTGAGGGCTTTGGTTGATAATGGCCTTTCACGAGGTCCACCAATTCATCAAAATTTTTCAAATCTGGAGCACTGAGTGCCGTCAAACTTTGAATCAAGCGTAGGCTTTATTTCCACATGTACTGAAGAGGTTCGCCCACCTCTTCTCTTCACCCATAGTCTTGTTCACTTGGAAAAAGAATGTGAGACATTCAATGTAATGAGACTAATTGTCCGTTGCTGGATAGAAAGAATCAATTCTTCCAAATTGCGGCATTCTGAGAGGGAATTACTTCATTGATTTGATTGGAACTTCTACTTACAATTACTGTGCAAGGTACAGTGCTGATTTTGTTTCAACTGATTTCTTCTGTTAAACTTGCTTTGTCCTCATCGCCAGTTTGTTGTGAGTGGTGGCCAAGTTGGTATTATTGATAGAGTTGATCAGCAGTGTCTTCTTTGGTGGAAAGTTTTTATTTATTTACAAAGGAACTCAGCAACAACTAAACATGTGCTTTCACTTCAAACTCTATCTCTACACTACGCACTACTAACTACAGAGGTAGCCCACGCTATTCTCCTGTTGGGTATTAAGATCATGTGATCTTACTTAACAGCATTTTTCTTAAAGGTATATTACACAATAGATAAAACCATAATTACCATAATTTAGCCGACTGGGCCTCTTCCAGACTGATGGTATACCTTCTGATAGGTCTGGCCTGTTGGGAAACCTGCCACTGCTCCCTCTCTCAAGTCTCAGAATAGACTAAAGAACAGTTGATATCCTGATCAACACAAAAGAGCAGACAGAAAGGCAGTGGAATAACAGGGGGTAAGCCTTTCCCATTATTTTAACTGCTCCCCTACAACCATACCCGTTCCTAGTCCAATAGGAGAAATTTGTTGACTCTCAGTGAACCCTGGAAGATTTGTCAAAGATTATTTCTACTAAAATTTCCACACATCCGCCCAATCGTCCCCCATTATACTCTATTGATCACTGACAACACCCATCACCAACTCTGATCTCTGACTCTCCAGTCAAGGATTATAATGTGCCAGATCACATGCTCTACTCAAACTCTGAACAATGGAAGCGGAAAGATGAGGGGAATAGAGGAAACTGGTTTCAGACCTAGGATAAGCCAATAGAGAAAAGATAAGCAAAAAAGCTTGTACTTTTTTTTACAAAAAAGCTGATGACTTCAAGGTGTCTCAGAGTGACATACATCCAAATGTAGCCATTGTTGTAATGTTTGAAACCCAACTGCCAATTTAACCAACGCCCAGGTCCCTAAGCTAAACATTGATGAGGATAGAGGGAGAACTCCTCTGCACTTCTTTAAAATAGTGCCACATGGGACCTTTCTCTTGCACCTGAGCAAACAGATGAGGCTTTGGTTTTAATATTTCATACAAAAGACAAGACCCCCAATGCGCAACCCTCTTCATACAGTACTCAGGTGTCAGGCCAGATTCTGTGCTCTGGTACAAAAACAGAATTACCTGGAAAAACTCAACAGGTCTGGCAGCATCGGTGGAGAAGAAAAGAGTTGACGATTCGAGTCCTCATAACCCTTCCACAGCACAGTTTAAAAAAAAGAAATAAGGGACAGGAATTTCTATTCGTCAGGTGGGCGCGGCGGCGGCCGGGAAACGGTTGGCCACCTGCGATTGGGCCCCTGACCATGACATTGGCTGGCAGTTAATTTGCCAACTAGCGTGGAAGGTGCGCCGAGAGGTTCAGCGCTGTCGGAGTCGGGGGCGGGAGGAGCGCAAGAAGCGCTGAAGTTTGCACCCGCGCGGGGGAGCGCGCACTGAAAGCAATCACCACAATCATGGACTATTGATCAATGGCAACCCCCATCCCTGGTCCTGATCTGTGACTCTCCGGTCAGCCTCTCAAATTCCCCCCTTACCAATCTCTGATTCCGCTCCAATCCACCCCCACCCCCTGAATGGACCCCAGAAATCTTCAAACCTTCCATGTTCATGCCTGCCCCAATCATCTCGATACTTTACTCTCCAAAGACCCCTTCCCCCATTCCCACCCCCACCCTGTGGTCTCTACTCCCAACAATCACAAAACCTACCTCACCTTGGTTGTGGTCTTTTTGGAACATTCCCTGTCCAACAGGCAGCCAAGTCTGTTGATCAAGTGGACCTCTAGGTAGGGAAGCTGGGAGTTAAAACTCCATGGTGTCTTGGGAGATATAATCTTCCAGCTTTCCTGACCATAAATCCACCCCTCTTCGAAAACCCCACCCTTATGAATATCAGGGCAGGGTCTCAACTTAGCATCTCGTCTGAAAGACAGCACTTCCACTTAATATAACACTACCTTTAGCCTAAGTGAGATACTATGGCCTAACAGAGGGCTAGAACTAGCAACCTTCTGAGTCAAAGGTAAGAGTGCTACCCATTAACCAAACTCAAACTTGAAAAGGAGAAGCCTGTTACCATCACAAGTGTTGCTTTTTTGGCAGATTTAAGATTTACTGAGAGCTAATCGAAGGATAGTGTCCTACATTTAATTAAATCTAATTCCTAGGGATAAGAGCTTAATTTTGCTCCAACCAAATGCTTTCTTAATTAATTTATCTTCAGTTACTGAATAACAATGAGAATGCAATGAATCATATCGTTGACATCTTCCTGATACTGTATATTAACAAATAGTCATTCTGAGCAAGAAGTGGAAAGAACTGACAGCAATTAGTTGGAAGCATGGAATGATATGGCACAGAGAGAGGCCATTTGGCCCATTGTGCCTGTGGTAGCTCATTGAAAGTGCTTTTCAATTTATCCCACTACCCTCCAATTAACCCATAGCCCTGCATTTTTTTTGTCTTTTCAGGAATTTATCCAATTCCCTTTTGAAAGTTACTATTGAATCTGCCTTCAATTGCTCTGTCAGACAGTTTATTGTCAAAATCAAAACTATTCACCAATTTCAAAAAAAGATTCTCTTCATCTCACCTCTGGATCTTTTGAAAAAGGCCTTCAAACACTGTCCTCTGGTTAGTGACCACCCTCCCAGTGGAAACAGTTATTCCTTATTTACTATGTCAAAACCCTTTCCAATTTTGAACACCTCCATCAAAATCTCCCCTTCTCTGCTCTAAGGGGAACAATTTCAGTCTGTTCAGTCTCTCCACTGGATGAACCAGTCTGCTCAATTCAATCAAAGCAAAATGTTGGCACAGGTGCTCTGGGTCTAGTGGAATATCTCAGTTGAAATATCTGATGTCCAGAATCCTCAGTCTCTTACGTTACTTTCTGTATTGTTTGAGTTCTCAATTTGAGTTTAAACCAAAGATAGCACAAGAACAGCTTAAAATGGAAAATAAAATTGATTGTTTCTTTAACAGATAAATACTTTTCTCTCTTTGGCTTTGCGTTGTTGCCACAGATTCACATTCGCTGCTCATCTGTTGTGAGCCTTCAGGCTGGAGTCAAATTCGAGCAAGGCACTGTTAGTTGCAGTGGCTGTTGCGTTTCCTTCTATCCTTCAAAAATAATTACTCAAGCATATTGTGAGTTCTTTATTCAAAGATTACAGTAATATATACACATTGCTTGAGAGCTCTTAGGTCTTAGATGGTCAACCAACACACTCCATCTGTACATTATAGATTACATCATATATTGTCTGAAGGTGTAAACAGATTGTGGTCATACCAACTTAAAGACATGACAACAGTGGGGGCATTGTAGGTCACCATTCACTGATGCAGGTGCTCCTACTGCATGCTCTTTCCATGTTGGCGCTTTCCTGTAGCAACCTGAAGAAGTAGTTCTTCAAATATCCATGCTCCAGTGTGGAGACTGTGACGCCAAGTGCTTCAGTCTTGTGCAGACTGTTCCCAGTTGTTGCATTCAGTCTGACATGAAATAGTGTCTTGTTCGAATGAATCCTTATTTCTTAGTTTTGGCTGACTCATGTGTCCATACAGTGCATGTTTTGGTAGGTGTCCATCAGCCATGTTAGTAACAGGGCCTAACTATTATAGTCAATGCCCCTTGAACATTGCTATGATACTTTTGAGTATTTTTGTGTTGGGGACACTATGCTGCCAATGGATCCCAACGATCTTTCTTAAGCATTAATTCAACCGGCATTTTTGCTTCTGATATGTAGTCCAGCTTTCAACACCATATCGGGGACGGGGGCTGGAGATTGGGGACAGGACATGGGCTGGAGATTGGTGACAAGACCAGGAACTGGGGATCAGGGAATGGGGATTGGGGAAAGCAGTGGGGACTGGGGACCAGGGGCTGGGCTGGGGATCGGGGTCAAGACCGGGCCCTGGGGATCGGGGACAGCATTGGGAACTGGACCATGGACTGGGGGTCAGGGACAAGACTGGGCCCTGGGGATCATAGTTAGGATCGGAGACTGGGGACCAGGGACTGGACCTGAGACTGGGGATCGGGGACAGGACTGGGGCCTGGGTTCAGAGACAAGATTGGGCCCGGGGGACCAGGGACAGACTGGGAGTTGGGGATTATGAAGGGACCAAGACTGGGGATGGGGGACAGCACAGGGGGGGTTGGGGGGTGGGTGGGGGGAGCTGACAATCAAGTACTAACTGGGGCAGGGGATCGGGGGCAGGACCAGGGGCTGGGAATCAGGGACAGGAACTCGGGATGTGGATCTGGGACAGACCGGGGCTGGGGAGCGGGGACAGGACCGGGAACTGGGGGTCAGGGGCAGGATCAGAGACTGGGGACTGGGGACAAGACCGGGGGCTAGGGATTGTTGCGAGGCCAAGACTGGGGGCTGGGAATCAGTGATGGGATGTGGAGGCAGGCTATTTGCAAAGCAAGCGTAAAGGGCCTTTGTTGGGCTCATTGAGAAGGATTCTGGTGAGGAAATGAAGACAAGGTGTCTGAGATTGGGCCCGTCTCACCTACAAATTCTAGAAGCACCATGTCTTTCAGGGAGCAGAGGAGTAAGAATCTGTTTCATATCTGAGGGTCTGAGCTGTGGGGCAGAGGCAGCCTCGGGTTTTCAAGAGTTCTGTGTCAGTAAAATCATCATTTACCCTGGTGGGGGTCTTCAATCTTTACATATTATTAACAAAAATAATTACATCTTAAATATATTATGCTCTGGGGGGATTGGGTTTGGCAGTTGGCTGGTGATTGAAAGGGCAATTAGATTGGATCTGTCGCATTACGTTGATAGCACGACAGAAACCAACATCCGAGTTGTGTTCAGCCGTTTCTGATGTGCCCAGGTGTCATGCACTGATTGACAGGGTACTCGCACATATGTCTTGTACCTAGCTGCACCGCAAGTATGCAAAGTGGGCAGATTACGATGTCAGACACCTTCTGACACTAATTCAGTACGTAATCTACCAGTTTGGATGGTGCCGGTCCAGCTATCATCCTCTCTTAAACCCTCCCTAGCTGTAGACAGGAGGCAGTGGTGTAGTGGTATTGTCACTGCACCAGCAATCCAGGGTGATGCTTTGAGGACCTGAGTTTGAATCCTACTAGGGCAGATGGTGGAATTTGAATTCAATAAAAATCTGAAACCATGTTGATTGTTGTAAAAACCCATCTGCTTCATTAATGTGCTGGAAGGAAATCCTTACCTGCTCAGGCTTACATGTGATTCCACAGCAATGTGGTTGACTCTTAACTGCCTTCTGAAATGGCCTAGCAAGTCACTCAGTTGTATTAGTGTACTCCTTACTTTTTCAATTATCAAACTGCTAAAAACAAATCAATAAGGAATGAAATCAGACGGACCATCCGGTGTCGCCTTCATTGTCACTGGGTCAAAATGCTGTAACATCCTCCCTACACCACATGGACTGCAGCAGTTCAAGAAGACAGCTCACCACCACCTTCTCAAGGGCAATTAAGGATGGGCAATAAATGCTGGCCCAGCCAGTGATGTCCACATCCCATGAATGAAATAAATATAAACTTGTATTCAGGAAGCTTGTCAGGGCAAAGTCTGCTTCAGTAATTGGAGTTATAGCTGCTGTCACTCTTGAGCTGCAACATGTCTTGGAAATGGAGATCAGGCAGCAGAGAGGGGAAGCTTTGCACAGCGGGAGGAGAAGGCGGGCTTTTAACAAAAGGTCCTATTTGTTATAATTCAGGAAGCCCATAGACTAATTGACAGGGACTATGTCCTCCAACCATCTGAAGTAAACTCTTTGCATGAGCCACCCATGCCATGGCAGATGTCAACTTGAAGTCTGGTGCAGTTCTTGCACTTCATGATGAAGTTGCCCTAGATGGCCAAGTGGGTATCTGAAAGCCGAAATGTGGAGAGAGAGTGGTGAAGTGAGGGAAGGGGGTGGGAGGAAAGCAAGACATCCATGGTCATATTATCTGCAGCTGGCACTTCATGTCAGGTAGCAGGATGAGGGTGGGGTGTGATTTGAGAAGAGGCAAGAGCGGACATACCGTCACCCTGGATGTTCTCGGCAATGCCTGTTGGGCAGCCTCAGTTACAGTTGGCCCTTGATATGGAGTACTCTCTCCTCCAGAAGGTTCAGGTAGTGCAGGTTTGTTCTCTGTTACTTCCTATGGATATGTGCAACGTTGTTCTGCAAGAGAGAGGTCGGAATATCAGTGATTATATTGCACTGTGTTTGGGTGATGTGCCTGCCACAGCTGGGAGGCAGCAAGATATGGGTGTGATGCTGGCAGCATAAGGAAGCATATGGGAGTGAGGTAGAGCGTCATAACGTTAGAATTAAGTCTAGGTTGCTGATGGGTGAGTAATGGTGCATCGAGCAGTCTGAGAGGTTGGTGGTGTACTGAGTAAGGAGATGTCCTTTAAAGAAGCATTCACTGACCTTGATCACATGCCTGAGGTAATTGAACTTCTTCTAGGACTGGTAATAGGCCGTCAAGGCCAAAGTCTAGGAATTGACCTCCCCAGCCTCCTATTCATTTCTGGGAGTGCCTTCGTGGAAACATGACCTGTCCCCTTCTGCTTTCTGCCACCAACATTAATGTTTCCAACACTGAAACCTGGGATCTCTCTGTTATTCCATTTGTTGCTGCCCTAACTTCTAGCTATGCCTTCATGAAACTGTTGCAGCTCTCCTGCTGCATGAATGTATCTCCCCTTTAAGAGGGGTAGGCTGCCTTTAAGAGGTCTGGCCGGGCTAGCTGTGCGTCATGTTAGCTATGGGCCGCTTATTGAGTGTGCTGCAGTCAGCTGGGCATTTTTTCACTGGCCTGCTCACAACATTCATTGAAATGAACAGACAGCATGAAGTTTGCATACTGCCTGCTATGGAACCGGGCACAGTGCAATCACCCCTGCGATCTCTGCGTCTGAACGTGGGCCCGATCAATATTTTCCCACAAGAAATAAAGCTTCATACTTGCATTATAATGTGCTTGTTACTTTTTCAATTCATAATGACTGAAGAATTGCAAATTCAATTAAATAACACAAGCCTATAAAAAGAGGCAGAACAAGAACATGCTACATTTTTCCACTTGATCTTACTCTGAATTTACCTTTCTTTCTAACAAACAAACAGCAAGTACTGATTAAATTAATCTTAAATGTGTTTTGTGAACCATTTTATTAATGGAAATGTTCAAACATATTTCCATATTTTTCCCTGCCATGTTTTGCTGTGTTTTTCCCAGATATTCAAGCCTAACAAATAAATCAGTCTCTTGTTTCTCTGGTGACTCAAGAGGGTGAAGCCTGTTACTATGGTGACCTCTAGGAAATGCCTTGCTGAGCTCAAAGCATGGGGGTGGGGCAGCTGTCCC